>NC_090340.1:28603231-28903231 GCF_035084215.1 Heptranchias perlo
CTGAAGTTGTGGCCACACCAGTTGACAGATCTCTGTCATGGCCACCTTGGTGAACCTCAGCCGTCGGATGCAATGCTCCTCGCTCATGTTGAGGTAAGAGAATTTGTCCCAGAAGGCCCTCATTGGATATGGCCTCCTGTTCAGTGCCCTACACCTCCTCCTCCTCCCTATCCTCACAGCTTGCCCTGCTGAGTATAGCCTCTCTGCATACTCCCAGTCATGCTCAATGCCCAGCAGGAGCCCTAGCAACGACCCACGGTTGCCAGGAATGTTGTTCAACCACGGTTGTAATTTTTCAAACCGTAAGGCAGTACCTGCCAGACCACTCTCAAATGTACTGTAGCAACTTCAGTAAGTATAGGGAGCTTCAAAAAACACTTCCTATGCCACCAGCAACCAGCAACTAACCTGCAACATCTGCATGGTCCCTTTAAATAGCGCTGGTGGTGGGGTCCTCCAGGCTGTCTAAGACATGTTCAGGTGTGCATGGTTAAGGCTGTGCATTAAGTTGAGTGTTAAGTCCCAAAATGGTGTCTACCACTTTAAATCAGCGTTGCACACTGATTGTACACATTTTCTCCCTACTTTACATGCTGCCGGCGTTTGGTATTTGCGCATGCGTTAATACCTACACCAAGATGGTGTCCAGTGCACATCACGTTGGAAATGTGCGTGCGCAGCCAAAACGGCATCTTGACACTTTGGGAGGCTGTGTAGCGACGTAACAATGGGCGCTACGCGGCCCAATTACTAGCCCTCTCTGTCTAGGCTCACAGGGGTGAGTTGCTAGTGTCCATAGAATTACTCAAGAAAATGTTGGAATTTGGAATTTGCTTAAGCGCTGAAATTCAATGCTGAACTCTTGACTAATGAGATTTACCAGGGAAACTGAATACTCTTTGGTTCAGAATGTGCACTCCAGGCATCCCTGCATATTGAAATGTCTTCTAAGGTCAGGAAATTGCACTCCTGAATGGTTAGGCGCCCTGTGATGATTTGAAACATAATCATATACAGATATACAATGTATGACACTATGCCACATCAACCCCGAGTCCTTGCACATAAATTAGCTTAACAATCCCACCTGATACACAACAAACTTTTTCAAGATTATTCCTAAAAAAAATCAAAACTTTTATGGTCCTTCTTTTATAGAAGCTGAAGTATTTTCATTTTATTTTTGTATTTTCTCCACAGTGTCTTCCCTGGGGAGAAAATAAGGTCCTGGGCCACACAACTTGGAAACCAGTTTCTTCCAATTCCAAGAGAGAAAACAGACAAACCTCTATCTAACATGCTCAGGATCTCTGACAGTACTGGAATTTCACCTGTGGATTGCAGAGTGGCCCATGTCATCCTAATATTTTTTAAAAACCAATGAATCATAGACCAGTTAATTTAGCATTTTTAGTGGAGAAAATGCTTGAGGGCATTTTCCAGGATGCTATCAATGTTATAAAGCACAGAGACCATAAGAGGCAATCAGCATGGTTTTAAAAGCAATCAGTTATGCCTCAAATAAATGTGGGAATTCTTTAAGGAAGTGACTCAATTAGTGAACAAAGGATATCCGGTGGAGGTAATATACTCGGATTTTCTACAGGCATTTGACAACGTTCCACATCACAGGCTTCCAAAAAAAGATAATGGTGCATGAAAGAAATGTCATATTAACTAAATAGATTGATAATAAGCTTGGCAATAGAAATCAGGAGTGAATGATAAAGGAACAAGACTGTACTTAGGACCAGTGACTGGTAGGGGTCAATTTTCAGATGGCTGAGTGGGTGCATTCGTGGCGCGGGGGCTCCTAAAATTTGAGATTCCCAGAGCAGGTCCGGAGCCCGGCTCCAACCCGCCCACTCCCGGGTTCCCCAATGATGCGAATCGGTTCGCGCGCAGCCCCCGTATGCGTGACTCCCACCGGCAATTTGAGCCAGTGGGATGACAGTTTAGATAGTTAGGGAGGTACTTGAGGGTTGACAGGCCTCATTGGAAAGAGATTTTAGCAGGGATGTGATTTTGGACTCTCCGCAGCATGTTTGCCATGCTGTGGGAAACACTCCCTGTTGTTGCAGATGTGTTTCAGTCAGCAGCCATTTGGAGATGCAGAGGATTCCTTGAGAGTTGGGGGGAATACCTCATTCATTGCAGCAGGGCACTCTATCACCTCAGACAAACTTTTGCCTGCCACACCGTTGTCTCCACACTCAAAATTATTACATCATACCCTAAACTCTGCTGTCCAAACACATTTACCTACCTTGCGGACCCCCTCACACTGACACCATCAGGATGGTGGGGAGGGGGCGGGGGTTCCATAGCTGTATTCATCACTCCATTGGAGGACGAGCAATATCACCATCCTCGCCAGGCATGCCATCCACCTCCGCCACGTGGAACTACACAACACAGTGTTACGCAACAGGCACCTGCACAAAGTAGTCGTGCAACTACACATACACCCACTGTAGGGTGACCCAATGGGTGGCATCAAGGGTGTTCATGGAGAACCTCATAAAAGGGCATTATTGCACAAGCCAGACAAGAATGGCCAAGATGTGGCAGTAGTGGTGACAATATAATATGTAATGTGAGTTGATCAGAAATCAAATATAAGTAAAAACCATGACAAACCCTCAAACACCCTTGTGCATCCCCTTCATGCTCAAGACACATTTGCCTTATGCTTCCTACTACACATACGTGGTACATGCCCTGTGGCTGCAGCACAAGTAGTGGCAGGTGGGGTGAGGCGGACCATGAAAGAGATGCATGAGAGGGTGAGAATGAGACAGAGCCATGAGATTGTATGAGGATTGGGTTGAGTGGTAGTGGGGGGATGAGTACTGGGGAGGTGAGGAAGTGCAGGTAAGATGAGGATGAGGTTTCAGTGGGTGTGAGGAGTGATGTGATAGAGTAGTGTTGGCAGTGCAGAAGGTGATGTGGCAGATGGAGTGTAGGGGAATGAGTAAGAGTACTCACTTCGGCTGACCTGGTTAGGTCATTGAAGCGCCTCCTGCACTGTATGCAGGTGCGTGATATGTTGGTGGTGCAGGTGACCTCCTCTGCCACCTCAAGCCAGGCCTTCGTGGTGGCAGAGGAGGGCCACTTCCTCCCGTCTGCCAGGTGGAAGATCTGTCTCCTCCTCCTCGTCCTCCTCCTCCTCACCCCATCCAGCAAGATCTGGAGTGAGGCATCATTAAGCCTGGGAGCAGCCTTCCCCCTGGGCTGCTCCATGCTGTAATTTTGCCTATTTTCTGCAGCATTAGTCAGTGGAGAACTGCCCCTTTAAATAGGGCTCCTCCAGCTGACAGCCTATGATATGGGTGTGCAGTCCGCCCGCTGCGCAGCTTTCCAGCGCGAAACGCGGAAGCCAAGATAAGTGGCTTCAATTTACTTATGATCGCGTGCCAAACCCACCGATTTCACTGGGTGGGTTACCCACGTGCCCAGCCGACCCCTCGCTGCCAACCCACCTCCCTCCTAATATTGGGCCCATAGGGTTTCTTAGGAGTTTGTTTTAGGTTTTTTGCTCTTTGCGCTATTCGTAAATGATATAGAAAAGGATATTTTTTTTCAATAAAAAATTTGTAGAGTCCAGATATCCTCTGCAGGGGAGGGCGATAAAATTCAAAAGAATCTATGCAAAATGAATAGATAGGCTGAGGAATGATAATACATTCACATTAAATATAATTTATGATGCACTAAGTTTCGAAAATGTGAAACATGTATAGAATAGATGGATGTCAACTGAAAAAGAAGAAATCAGATTTGGGTCTACCCATCAAACATTCAATTACAGTGTCCATATAAGGCCATTGTCAACAAGGCAAATGGAGGCCTTGGATTATGTAACATTTTGAGATTTTTACACTTTCAGCCTACAGAGGATCTTTGGTTTAATTTATAGTACATTACCTATGTAAAGTCAGGTGCAGTTTACAAAGAATTAATTCCAGCATACTTTTCTGATTTCACATTGAAAAGCCTATAAACACTGAATAGTTGGTGATTTGCAACGTTAATATGCTATTCCACTGTAAAATTAATAGCCATTAAAACTGTTTACTTTTGGAAAATACATTTGCTTTGAAATAAAGGGAATCCATTGAGTATATCCCAGAGCAGTTAGCATCCTAATGTTACAATGGGTTTTTATTCAATCTGTCCAGAGTGGGAGAGGAGGGGTTGATCTCACCTTAAAAGACAATTGTACAAGGAGTGATAAAAAAACAGTTGTATTATATTCATTTATATATTTCATGTAAAATAAACCAGTTTGTTGAGTCACAATCAGCTTTGTCTCACGAGAATGCCATTCACCCCATCTTTTGAACAGATAGGAGAACACACATAGAGGTGTGTGCAAGATCATAGTATCCCAGTGGACACAACAGGAGGGGTATTATTTTAATGATCCCCAAGTCACACTATCATATAACTAGACATTAGGCAGCAAAGGTGCTCTCCAGATCATAGAGAATTCAAGATCTGCTTATGGTAATGGCCAGTGATACTGAACTTGATAGAATATCAACTGTCGGCCTCTAAATTTGTAATAGATGCCTCTCTTGAGATGTCTGATTCAAAGTCAAAGCAAGCTACTTGAAACCTTGTTGGTGAGATCACATTTGAAACATTGTATATGGGTATGGTTTCTTAACTTCAAAAGTACACTGATACATTTGAAAAGTTTCAGATACAAGGTAGATGATTCCAAGAGCCAAGACATAACGTTTAGTGGTTATGGTCACAGAATTTAGGTTTTCCTCATTGGACAAGAAATTAAAGGACATAATTTAAGTATTTAAATTGCTGAAAGACTGGGATAATGCAGGAATAAGTAATTATTCAAAACACAAGGATAAAATCAGAAAATCCCAAGCCAGCATAGAACACATTGTATACCCATAGAGAAGTAGATATGTGGAATGGATTCTCACCACAAATACCACATGATCAATGTGATGTTACTTATGGTAAATTAGAGGACACATGTTTTAAAAGGACAGGAATGATATGGCATATAAGGTACAATGTACGTCAGGACCGCGACGGACCTCCACCAGAGTTTCCTTTGGCTTCGCCCTGCCCAGGCATAGTTCACCATCTTTCAGGTCCTATTAGTCTGCTGCTAAGGCACAGTACATGGCTGCTGAAAGGGTTTGAAAAGCGGCTTTTGAGAGATATGCTCAGCGATAGTTAATTTCTGGAAAACAAATACTTCTTTTATATATCCACAGCTTGTAGAAAAATAAAGAAATAAATGTATTCCCCTCAGTTACATAAATACATAAATTTGTGCATGTAATATGGGGCAGAAGGATTGGCCCATAATTCTTTTGTCCAGTGAAGTAATCTAAGGTATGGGGGCAAAGTGGAAATTTTAATTTTTGATCAGATTTAGAAAGAATGCAGGAAGCCCAAAGGCCACAGACCTGGGCCTATATATTGGGAGTAAATAACAAACCAGAGTAACATTTCTGAGGGAGGGCGATGAGAGTGGGAGGAGTATGTCTCCGGAACAAAATGGTGGCTGAAAGGATTTTCAAAAATATTTGGAGGAATTTAATTGATTCTTCTCCTTGCTATTAGTAGCTTTTTGCTTATCTTTGGTATTTTTTAAACATTATGATAGTTTTCATTCCTGCTTGCTACTTGTTCATTAATACATTCCTGACTTACTTAATTGTTGCCTTATGAATATAAAGCTTGACAATCTGTTGCAAGTAAGATATTTAAATTTTCAGTGACACGTGTGATGCCTGAAGTGTAATGAACAAAATGTTTGCTAGGTGCAAGACTCTTTTTTATGTATAAATTTATTCACTCCTTTTAATAGAGCTTAAATTGTTATTTGGTTATGAAACAGATTGGAAGGTATAGTATCAAGATAATCAAATATTCTAATGAATGTTATAAGAAAATTAAGAAGCATAAGAAATAAGAGCAGGAGTAGGCCATACGGCCCCTTGAGCCTGTTCCGCTATTCATTAAGATCGTGGCTGATCTTTGACCTTAACTCCACTTTCCTGCCCGATCCCCATATCCCTTTATTTCCTTAGAGTTCCAAAAATCTATTCATCTCAGTCTTGAATATACTCAACGACTGAGCATCCACAGCTCTCTGGGGTAGAGAATTGCAAATATTCACGACCCTCTGAGTGAAGAAATTCCTCCTCATCTCAGTCCTAAATGTCCAACCCCTCATCATGAGTCTATGTCCCCTCGTTCTCGTCTTTCCGGCCATACTCTCAGCATCTACTCTGTCAAGCACTCTTAGAATCTTATATGTTTCAATGAGATCACCTCTCATTCTTCCAAACTCCAGAGAGTATAGGCCCATTCTACTCAATCTTTCCTCATAGACAATCCTCTCATCCCAGGAATCAATATAGTGAATCTTTGTTGCACACCCTGTAAGGCAAGTATATCCTTCCTTAGGTAAGGAGACCAAAACTGTACACAGTACTTCAGGTGTGGTCTCACCAGAGCCCTACATAATTGCAGCAAGACTTCCTTACTCTTGTACTCTAACCCCCTTGCAATAAAGGCCAACATACCATTTGCTTATGTCTTATGCTTATGCTTCAGTCTTGTTGTAACAATGGAAACTTAATAGTGATCGGGGTTTTAAAAAGTTATTTGCAATATTGTATTAGATAGTTATCTGGTGTTTTCACTTAATTGTCCCTGGGAAATCAAGAAGAAATGTTGCTGTTTTCTCTTTGTGGAACTTTCATCTGTAATTATTCAATTCACTCAGAAAATTAAATTAGAGAAAGTCTCAAACTTCCATAGGAAGGAATAGGCTCAAAAAGTCAAATGTACCTTTTCCTTCCATGCTTTTCCCCATTTTTTTCTATTAGTTGACACAAGAAAATGGAGCACCCAGAGGCAACTGTAAAAAGGACAGATGTCCTTAAATATTGAGCCTGAAAGGCCTACAGAATGGAGGCCAATTGGTAAGCCTGGAGCTTTGCTATGCCTATTGCATGCTTCAGTAAACTTGGATCCACATATAACAGTTAACTATGTGCAAAAACTTCTATAATTTATTGTGCTTTTTATGTTCTTAATGATCGTCTGTTGCCAGTCAGTAGATGGCACTGAAGTGCAGCCCAAGGTAGAAATGCACCAAGTCCCGTTCTCCCATCATCCCTGTGCTCGCTGACCTATGTTGGCTCCCAGTCGGGGAACGCCTCAATTTAAAAATTCTCATCCTCCCATGGCCTTGCCCATCCCTATCTCTGTAACCTTCTCCAACCCTCCACCCTCCAAGATCTCTGCGCTCCTCCAATTCTTGCCTCTTGCGCATTCCCGATTTTAATCGCTCCACCATTGGCGCTGTGCCTTCAGTTGACTAGGCCCTAAGCTCTAAAATTCCCTCCCTAAACCTCTCTGCCTCTCTACCTCTCTTTCCTCCTTTCAGATGCTCCTTAAAGCCTCTTTCACCAAGCTTTTGGTCACCTTTCCTAATATCTCCTTATGTGGCTCGGTATCAAATTTAGTTTAATAATACTCCTGTGAAGCACCTTGGGACGCTTTACTACGTTAAAGGCGCTAAATAAATGCAAGTTGTTGTTGTTGTTGAAACCCCCCCCCCCCCCGCTGATTTTTCCTTCCTTCCATCTGCCAGATACCTTGCCTGTACTGATCCTGTCCCTACCAACCTGATAGAGATCAGCAAATTCTCTGTGAAGGAAGTTTGAGTGGGAATATCATCTGAAGCTGGATCTTTCATTACACTTAAATCTTTTCCCACTGATTTTTAAGTTGACTTCAGTAAGAAATTATTTAAATTTACATCCTTTATGTTTTGATCAGTCTGAATTCCTTTTTGGACACGTGACCTTGTTTGGTCTTTGATAAAATCCTTGACATAATAAGAATGTTTTGGTATCAAAGCAATACTGACATAAGGGAACATTTTATACATCAAAGGCATGACTGAGGAAAGCAAAGCTGGTCTGTATGACTAAGTTTCAAAAACATAGGTACGAGGTGTCACTTCATTAATTAAATGCTGTTCATCATTAAATGATTATTGCAGCCTTTCATGCCCAAGGATATGTGAGATTTAAAAAAATTAAAAGCCTGTAAGTAAATCGGTAGAATGCAGATAGTCTCTATGAGTATTCAATACAGCCAAATGCTGATAACCTCTGCTCCACCTTATCAAATAAAAAAGTAGATTTTTTAAAAAATGTTTTTATTCGTTCACGGGATGTGGGCGTCGCTGGCAAGGCCGGCATTTATTGCCCATCCCTAATTGCCCTCGAGAAGGTGGTGGTGAGCCGCCTTCTTGAACCGCTGCAGTCCGTGTGGTGACGGTTCTCCCACAGTGCTGTTAGGAAGGGAGTTCCAGGATTTTGACCCAGCGACAATGAAGGAACAGCGATATATTTCCAAGTCGGGATGGTGTGTGACTTGGAGGGGAACGTGCAGGTGGTGTTGTTCCCATGCGCCTGCTGCCCTTGTCCTTCTAGGTGGTAGAGGTCGCGGGTTTGGGAGGTGCTGTCGAAGAAGCCTTGGCGAGTTGCTGCAGTGCATCCTGTGGATGGTGCACACTGCAGCCACAGTGCGCCGGTGGTGAAGGGAGTGAATATTTAGGGTGGTGGATGAGGTGCCAATCAAGCGGGCTGCTTTATCTTGGATGGTGTCGAGCTTCTTGAGTGTTGTTGGAGCTGCACTCATCCAGGCAAGTGGAGAGTATTCCATCACACTCCTGACTTGTGCCTTGTAGATGGTGGAAAGGCTTTGGGGAGTCAGGAGGTGAGTCACTCGCCGCAGAATACCCAGCCTCTGACCTGCTCTCGTAGCCACGGTATTTATATGGCTGGTCCAGTTAAGTTTCTGGTCAATGGTGACCCCCAGGATGTTGATGGTGGGGGATTCGGCGATGGTAATGCCGTTGAATGTCAAGGGGAGGTGGTTAGACTCTCTCTTGTTGGAGATGGTCATTGCCTGGCACTTATCTAGCGCGAATGTTACTTGCCACTTATGAGCCCAAGCCTGGATGTTGTCCAGGTCTTGCTGCATGCAGGCTCGGACTGCTTCATTATCTGAGGGGTTGCGAATGGAACTGAACACTGTGCAGTCATCAGCGAACATCCCCATTTCTGACCTTATGATGGAGGGAAGGTCATTGATGAAGCAGCTGAAGATGGTTGGGCCTAGGACACTGCCCTGAGGAACTCCTGCAGCAATGTCCTGGGGCTGAGATGATTGGCCTCCAACAACCACTACCATCTTCCTTTGTGCTAGGTATGACTCCAGCCACTGAAGAGTTTTCCCCCTGATTCCCATTGACTTCAATTTTACTAGGGCTCCTTGGTGCCACACTCGGTCAAATGCTGCCTTGATGTCAAGGGCAGTCACTCTCACCTCACCTCTGGAATTCAGCTCTTTTGTACATGTTTGGACCAAGGCTGTAATGAGGTCTGGAGCCGAGTGGTCCTGGCGGAACCCAAACTGAGCATCGGTGAGCAGGTTATTGGTGAGTAAGTGCCGCTTGATAGCACTGTCGACGACACCTTCCATCACGTTGCTGATGATTGAGAGTAGACTGATGGGGCGGTAATTGGCCGGATTGGATTTGTCCTGCTTTTTGTGGACAGGACATACCTGGGCAATTTTCCACATTGTCGGGTGGATGCCAGTGTTGTAGCTGTACTGGAACAGCTTGGCTGGAGGCGCAGCTAGTTCTGGAGCACAAGTCTTCAGCACTACAGCTGGGATGTTGTCGGGGCCCATAGCCTTTGCTGTATAAGAGGCATACAATCTTATCAGGAATGAAGAAAAACTTTGAAATAGATTGTGACGTCTCAAAAAGTTATCCCAAATGGGAAATGTTCTTATGCAAGATATGGGGCTTATGCTTCAAAATAGAAATTATACTTTAGAGCAAAGCTTGAATAGTTGATAAATGTAAGGAGAACTGCAAAACTGAATTATTGTCTAAAAATCAACAGCAGTTATTTTGCATGTTTGTGCTAGGAAAGGGACACGTTTCCAGTTTTGGCACCCAATGTCAGGTTGAAACACTCCCATGTCCTATATAGCACAGACCTAGTTCCTACAAAACTGCCCAACAATGTGGCATTTCCATTTCCTGCACATCATAATGGACTGCCTGAGTGAGATTGTCACAGGGGAGGTGATTTTAAACCCCAAGAACGGGTGGGTTGGGGGCGGGTAGGAGTTGAAAATAGTTGATTTTTGGATCACAACCACAAAATTTTCGGACTTTGCATTCCCAGTGGGAAGCCTGTACTTTTACGCGCCAACGTTAAACCCGGAAATAAAGCCGGGTTGCGGTCGCGACCCAAGAAACAATTATTCTCAACTCCCACCCGCCCCCAACCCACCCGTTCTTGGGGTTAAAATCACCCCCATTGACTCAAGTATTGTTGTGTAATAAGAACTTTTGTGCTTTAGGCATGTGCCCATTTTCCAAACTAATTTTACTAAGGAACCATAAAGCAGCTGGCAGAGAGGACACTGTCAAACATGGAGAAAATTTGAACCCAAGTCCTAGAGAGGAAGGGACAGTGGATGTATAAAGATATATATATATATATATCCGACTGGTCCCGTGGTATTATATTTTTTGGGATGTAGATTGCTGGTAAAGAGACTAGACTCTAAACATGAATTGTCATTTTATAAATAATAGGTAAGGCTAGAGCTCACACTTAAGCAAAAAGAAAATGCATCAATATTTAAAATATAATTTCATTTTCTTCTACCTAGTGATAAAACTCAACAACATTGACACTTCAGCTTTGGAACAGGCTTATGCACATGTTGGCGACCTGACTCTCTGGAAGTATTACCATAACATAAAAATCAGTTAATATGAACCTCTGCAATACTAGAGATTGTACAAAGAGTATAGTATGGTGAGAATGTTTAATATTGCTTCCTGATCAAAGACAAAGCTAACAGCAATGAATGAAGTATTGTAAGTAATGTCAAAGGTGATGAGCATTTTGGGAAAAATTTGCCAAGATCTTAAGTGAACACTTTGGAAAAAGCTGCATGTAGATTCCATCTGTATTCTTATTAATAAGAGCCCTGAAAATATAGACATCTACATAGCTACCTGTATGTCATATGTGTTGGACCTAGCACACTTCAAATGCCACATTTCAGGCATCACACTTGAAAGATCAAAAATATTTTTTTAAAAGGATGGCACTGACTTTATGCTGGTCTCTGATTCAGAGCTGGAAATTTACAAGCACCTGTCAATCTGCAAACTTTCCCCATCAACAGCAATCAACCTCTCGTTAACCTCAGGATTCACAGCAATTAGCCTTTTTGGCTTTAAAAGGACAGGCTGGCCTAATCGCAGCTTCATTCTAGCAGTACATTAATACATTACACGTTACATTGCACAACGATGCTGTCACTATAAAACAATGCCTCATCTGTTTTACCGTGAGCAATGGCACAGGAGCTCTGCTATTGCTACAAAAACAAAAGCAATAATGATAAAACGACGATATTGGCAGATTGCGATTTTTATTACAGTTTAAAAATTGCAAGTGCTGGAAATCTTACATAAAATCAGAAAATATTAGAAATGTGCAACAGGTTCTTGACTATCTGAACTGGAGAAGATAGGTTAATGTTTCAGATGGGTACCCTTCATTAGAACAGGCACTTATATTAAGCATTCTATGCAGAATCATCCAGTGAGCATTAAATTTACTGAACACGTACTGCGCATAGTGGTATTTTATCACTGAAGGTAAAGTAACACTTAAGATAATTACCACAAATCTGCATTTTCTACATGTAATTTAACTCAGCTATAATGGATTGGCTAATGATAACTAAACACTAATTAAGGCAATTATTTAGGTGATAGATCTGACTAAACTAAACCACACGTATTCTCCACATTTAGGGAGAGGAAAATATTTTCGTAATGAGGCACATTTGAAGCAAGAAACTGCAAATGTTGGAAAATTGGAAAGGTCAGTCAGGATCTGTGAACATACAGACAAGGTAATGCTTTAGGCGTAACCCTTCATCGGAACATTTCAAATAGGCTTTGTTACGGAGTGTGTGTATTGTTGGTTCACATGAGTACCTGGGGGTTCTGTTAGATGCCAATTTTAGCTTGGACACGGTGCTTTGGATCTGCACTGCGAAAGAGGAAACGGCACTTAGCCTTTATCTTTATGGAGTCATCAAATCTCAATGTTGATTAAGCTTACAATGTATAAGGCAAGATTCAGAGCTCTTAGGCTTGCAATAGAAGCCCCCCACCCCACCTTACATCAAGTTACATCAAAACTACAGCACAGAAACCAAGGTTCGATACAAGTTTAGCATAACTTCTTTGCTTTTCAATTCTATCCCTCTAGAAATGAATCCTAATGCTTGATTTGCCACACCCAGCTTACAGCTTGCCGTTTTTATGGCCTTGTTAACCTGTGTCACTACTTGGTCCATATTCATGACCAGAACCAAGTTGTAAGCTGGATGTGTGACAAAAAAGGGGAAACAATTACAAAAAGAGAAAGCTGGGGTCTGTACCAACCTGCCGCACTGCATCCTGGAAGGGGACTTTGACCTGTGATCAACACGAGTCTTTGTCAAAGTCATTTACATGAGGATCTAGGTTTATTTGGTGACAAATAAGGCTGGTACTTGGCACTGCATGTTTAGAACATCAGAGTGGCTGACACATTGCAAGCTATGCAGATCCTTCCACCAGGCTGAAGGTAGATATCCATCATGCAGCTGATGAGGAAATTCTGAGGCCTGGGATGACAGTTACTGGAAGCAGCTCCCCTGAGGCTGGGTATGCAAATATGCAGGGTTTGGTGCAGAAAGGGAAGCAATTTCTTTTGAAACTTGCATCTCCAACTGGTAAACACAATTGCCCTCATTTCCATATAATTTCCACTGTTTATAATATTAAAATTAGGCCCTTGCCCATTTTTGGTGAACACATTTTTAAGATGGCGTGAAAGACCAGTTGGAAGACAATGTGTGTTGCACAATGGGCAGACATCCAGCAAAAATAATTTCTCAATCTCTGATTGTCCATTTCATTCGAATCCCATTGTATGTGATAACTGGAGAATCAGCTTCCTTAATCCTAATGCTTCTAGTGTTTGTGTATTTATACCTTATTGTAGATTTGCATCCTCTTTTGGCCTCCAGTGTCCACCTGTTTCTGGAATCTGATTCCTGCATTTCTCTGAATTATTGTGCATTGTTATGTTCATACCCACCTGCTGGCTACTTTTCATTTGAGATCCAGTTACTTCCCTGCCTTTTTCCTCCCTCTTCCAGTTTTAAATGATTTTCAATAGCTGCCTTAGTGCCTTGTTGTTCCTGTTTTTTTTGGTGCAACCAATTCTCTTATACCAGTCTTTATTGCCTTGAAAGTATTCCCAATTAATTATGGAAGAAACATTATTATTTTGACACCAGTTTTCCAATCACCTACATATATCTTAATTTTATTTGTGAACTTGCCTCCTTTTACAAACACTAGAAGGATGTCAGAGAAGATTTCGTTTTCCTATCCTTGAGTTCTGAGGTGATCATGAAACACCTTACTTTAAAAGCTCCTATACGATTTTTCCCCATGTTGTTTACCCCTACATGGACTACTACCACTTGGTCTCTTCCTGTCCCCTTCAATAGTACTTGTAACATTTTCTGAATGTAAATTGCTTTAGCTCCAGATAAACAACTCACCACCATACAGGTATTGTCCTTATAACACAGATAGCTACCCACCTTCCTAAGCAAAGGGTTGCCTATGACTATAATGCATCTGTACCTTTTAGTCTGCATTTTTGAACTCAGCTATCCCCTCCGGTTTTCTAGCTAGCTCTTCCTGTGTGATTGGGTTTTCTTCTGCATTATGGGATGGTGTCTGATTCATTGTTGTAATCTTCTGAGTGGCTTCATAGTTGTTATTTTTCCTAACCTTCATCTACCCACTATCTCTATTTTCTTGCTTCCGCTCAACATTTGTCTCTTTTTTCTTGGTGACTCTATACCTGGTTGTACATAACCCCATCCTTTAGCTTGTTTGATCAAAACAGTTTTTGCATCTCCCCCTCTATTCTATCCAATGTTCTTGTGTATAATTATCCCACAGCAATCGCACACCATGGCTTCCAATCTTCCCACATACCTCATCCTACAGGTGACTTAAAAAGTTGAACAAAGTTCTCTATTTTTAAATCCAAAAACAAACCACCTTTCCACTGGACAAAGTTGGGATTTAAATTGTTATTTGTCTTACTTTTCCCAAAATCACCTTGTTGTTCTGTCGCCATTTTGGTAGCTGCACTCCCCTTTTAAATTTTATTTCTCTTGCATGCTCCTTTTTAATTTTACTACTCAGTGTTCCTTTTTAATTTTCATTTCTCTCAACGGTTCCCTGGTTAACTGTTGTTTTGTCAGATGCTCCCCTTTTAACTCTGCTGTTCTCCTTTTAATTTACCTGGTCACTGCTGCTGCCTCACTCTGCTCACAGAGGATCCTGGAGCGATGAGTCCTTCCGGGATGAATTGCTGCCCGGTTTCTTATTTTTTTTTAACCTTCAAATAATGATAGCTCTGAATGGAATCCGTATCCCTGCTATAATCGACTGCCTGTTTCTTGTTCTTCAGTGCCTGTGCACTTGGATGCTGTCGGATTTATTTGCAACAGCTCTTCCAAAAAGCATCTACCCCGGTTGACCAGAGGTTTTTCTAAAAAAAATATTGTCTGACGGGTATGTAATTTCTAGCTCAAGATTTCCAGACTTAACATTTTGGTTGCCTAACTGTTTCAAATAGAAAAACATCCTTCCCCCTCAGGAGCCTTCGAGTACACTACAGTTGAATGTTTATCTTTGCCTTTATGCATACAGAGGGTATATAGAGCTTCAGAAGCCGTACTTGCATATGTACTATCAGAGGCTGTGGTGAGAGTTTGAGAAGAGTAACTGGAAGAACTACACTCTTTAAATAGTCCACTCATCTGTATTAATATTAGCTGATGATTGTACTGCACAGCATCTTGCCTACATTTGTTGCTTCTGTGATTTATTTTTAATTGTAACTAAGTCTGGACATGTAGCGTATCATGTACACAGCGGCCTAACAGTGTGATATTTTTGATCGCTCAAGTTGACAGGAGATATAGTGGGCATTTTACATATTTCTCCAATAAGAAATGCACCATGATTGGAGTTAATTGATTGACTTGGCTACACTAATCTCAATACAGCACAGAATAAAGAAGCAAGTTTCAGTTTGTTGGATATTCTGCTTACAGAAATGGTTGTCCAGAAAAATGGGTTGGGAAGATGCCTGAATTGTAACCACTCACCTTCCTGTCCTCATAATGTTCCAAGAAGCTCTAACTGGCAACGCCCCTGGGATGTATGGGAGAGGATGATTGATTGTGGGCCAGCACAGTCAGTAGATTGACATTAGAGTCAATTTGATTGGTTAAAGTGAGAGATGACAGATATTAACAGGCTATTTAACTTGAACTGCAAGCTCAGAACTAGAGAGCAAAAGGTTTAAAATTACCAAACCCTTGAGCCAGACTAGAGATAAGCAGAATTATTTTTGTGCGTGGCCTACTGGCTACCTAAAATATAAGGGGCAATTTCAACTCCCCTGGGCGTTTGGCTGGCAGAACGTGCAGGCCTGCTGCCAGGGAGGTGCCACGAGAGGCCCAGTCCATTTTAACGGCCGGGCCTCATTAACATAGGTTCAGCGAGCTGCCCGCCCAAAATGGACGTCCAGAAGCAGCTCATGAGGTTATGGCTGGTGAATATTGGGCGGCCCAGAGGCTGCCCGGCTGGCACTCAGGTAAATCATCGCGGAGGGGGTGGGGGGGGGGTGGGGAGGGCGGGTTGGAGAGGTTTCTCAAAAGCAGGATGGGAGGGAGCCCTGGGTGATAGTGGCCCAAACTTTCTTTTGGTGCCCAGAGGAGCACTCCTGCTCCTCCTGGCCCCACAAAAATAATTTTTACACTTTCCTGTAAAGGCCTCCGCTTCTTGCCCACCAGGTTTTGCTGAGCAAAGCATCCACATCAGACACTTCTCCCAGTAGACCATTAACATAGCGTCAGACCGATTTACGTGTATTCATAAGGCTTCCACTTGAGTCAGGGAGGACCCTCAGCTGCCCAAGAAAACATTGGCATTAAAATGGCTGCAGGACAAATAAGATTGGTAAGTCCACCACTTGGATTTTAACTCTCGCCCGGTGGCAGTTAAACATCCTCCTAGAGTCTCAGTAAAAGCAGTTAATACTGTTTAAGGATTGAAAAGTAACCTGCCAGAATCAGACAAGTGAGCGGATGTGATCTTCTTCCCCTTCCCTCACCATGCTAAGTACAATCAGAATCAGTTTTTCCTTAAATGCCACAGCTGCATCCTTGGACCTTCTTTCAAGATGGCTATTATAATCTACCTTTAACTGAACTAACTTTTGCAGGCCATTGACCTTTTTATTTTCCACTCCCAGGCACTCTTGGTAATATGGGATGCTGTGTTAGCCTTTTAGGCTCTCCTCACCTATGGATTTTAGCATCTGAAATTTGTTATTTTCTTTTTTTGTTAGGGAATCCAAGACTGCCCTCTTGCTGTATAATGAATTGTTTCACAGACATATATAGTTCTTTCCTTCCAAACCATGATTTGAAAGTTGCTTTGGATATTATTGTGTTATTTTCCTAGTTTTTAGCAAGTGTGCAACAAGTGAGACTCTTTAACCAAGGCTCATTTCCAGTTGTTGATTTATCAAATTTGAAGGAGTTTGTCAAACCTTCAATTGGTACAAAGGTTATCATTTGAGAATACAGTTCAACAGTAGATATGTGTGGTTTGCCCATATTTAGTTTCAAAAGAGCCTTAATATAAGTGCATGTAACACATCTCCTTTATTAGCAGCCATTAAATAGACTCTAATTTACTTCTGTCTTAGCTCTTTGTTGATTCAAAAGTGAAATTCTAACCTTTTGGAATCATCCAAGATTCTCCAATGTGCAGCAATGTATCGCTCAAAACTTTCACTTTTGATTTGTGAAGATTAACCAGGCAGTGCTCGGAATGACAAAGTCACTTTTTAATTGAGTTTATTGGTGGTTGTATGCAGATGACCATCTCTAGTGTCTCTGTGGTTGTTTATTTTAAAATCTGGCCTGTACTTGGACTCAGTTTCCAGATGGTACATTAGATACCATCTTTTTACATTTTATTTTAAACCTTGGGATGAAGAGAATTCACAGATGATTAAAATCATTAGTTCACAGATCTCCTAATGGCTTCAGGAGGTTAGCCATTGAGTAGCCGAGTCATGCAGGCCAGGAATGTCCCAGGTTTGATCTACAGCCTGTGCTGAGTTAGCTAATCTCTAGCTGGGGCACTAACATTGACCTCAAATGCTGTTATAGAGGGGAAAATTGCCAGACTTCCTGCTCCTGATCACTATCCAAGACCCCTGCTGAACGTGCACTAATATAGATATCGAGTGAAGACCAGGACAGGTTCTGTTGCAATTTGACCACCACTCCCCCCACCCCCCCAAAACAAACCACTTCAATTTGAGTGAGTTCCTATTCTTCCCCCAGATCACATAACCTCGCTATTGAGGCTCATACATTGGCTACTTGAGCATTGTGCTGTAGGGTGGCTCTAAATTATGGAAATGCACCCCAGGAGAGGAGTGGAGATAATTACCAAGGAATAAAAAATAATTCTTGCAGAGTGGCAAAGTAAGGTGTTGCTGTTTCTTTTTTAGATGCTACCAACCTGCATCTAATATGTGAATGCAGTGCTTTGAATGTTTTTTAAAATTTGTTTTTGGGATGTGGGCAAGGCCACATTTATTGTCCATCCCCCACTTATCCTGAGAAGGTGATGGTGGGACATCTTCTTGAATGATTGTTTTCACAACTAAGTGGTTTGCTAGGCTACTTCAAATGGCATTAAGAGTCAACCATGCAGTGTGGGATTGCAGCCACGTATAGGCTGGAGTGGGTAAATATGGCTAATTCCCTTCCCTGTAGAACATTAATGAACTAATTGGGTTTTTACAACAATCCAGCAGCTTTCATGGTAATTTTTATTTTTGGTGCTAGCGACAAATTACTAGATTTATTGAATTCAGTTGCCAATTTGTCATGGTGGGATTTGAACTCAAGTCCTCTGTGTCGTTAGTCCAGTACCTACTGTAAGTGGGCATGCTTTGTGATCAGGGTACCTCCTCTCCCAGAAATAGAATAAGGACTTTGAAAGGACGCTATGATCGTTCACATCTTAAAATGGAACCCTAAGTGCTCCAAAGTGATAAATGATTGCCATCTGAGGGTTTTGTTACCAGTTAATATTGAAAAGTGGAATATTTGGCAATGCAATAAGTTACAGTGAGTCTCTCGGTTAGTGCCAACAATCAGCAATAAACCTGATATGTCAGAGTTGACTGTAGCAAATTAATTTGTGCCTAAGGAAACTTTCACATCTTGCTGTTGCTGAAGTTGGTCAAGTGCCAAATTGTTTTATCACCTTTGAGCTTCCTTGGCACAGAAAACTGCTTTGCAAAAGGAAGACTTGTTACATCCTTCCCCTCACTATTCTTTCACAAAGCGTTAACATTTGAACATTGAAACGAAGAAGAATCAGGCATTGATAAATGCATGTAGGCTTCTGAGGCATCAAGAGCAAACATTACTGTATTTAATTCTGCCCTTTTTTTCCCAGCTATCACTTACAACAGTGTATTCTACTCTCCTGAATTGATAATGTTTGGCTAAACGATTCTGTCTGACATTAGATTTCATTAAGTGTAAATTATACTCCAAGGCCTGAGGCTTTGAAGTGGCATTTGAAGCTATCATTGGGGATGTTTTTCTTTCTACCTGTCTACTGGCCAGTAGCCCAGAAGTTTTAACTAATGGAGAGCTGGCATTCATGTTGTAATACAAATGTGAGGTCTGTGCAGCTTTTTTCTCCTTTGTGACAGTCATTAAATTTAAATGGAGATAGGAAATTGATCTGTATTTAAGGGGGTTAAAGACCCTTAGCTAACTTAGGATCTTTATGACCTGCTCATTATAGTTATTATATGCTAACAGAAGCACTAATGAGGAGCTCTAAAACTGTCTGTACATGGCGTCCATCATTTTAGCCAAGAAAGCGGAAGGAGCGGTCTAGATGAGCAAAAATAGGGGAGAAGCTAATAATTAGTTGGGGCAAAATATTTGGTACTTTTCAAACAATTTTCCTTTGGTCAATTTTTCAAAATTGTTACTTGTATTCAGTTATGTCTTTAGTCTTTTAAAAAATTGCCTTTGGATGATGCAGTGGTGCCTGATGTAAAAGAGTTACCCTGCTCTGTTGAGGTTATGGGTTTGTGACCCAATGGTGTCAAAGACTTGAACTCAGCTTCCTCGTGTGCAGTGAGTTACATTAATTCTCAGGAAACACTGACAAACTCTTCATCTCATTCTAAAAGTGTGTGTATTTTGCTGGTTGTCTTACATCAACAAAGAACACGTTTCGTTCATCTTATCATTCGAAGTGTTAGGTTTAAAGTCTGAATATTTCCGAAAGCTTTAGTGAAGGAATGGAAAAATGATAACTAGGAGGCATTTTTTCCACTCGTTGACTATGAGTGGGTGAGAAATTTACCCCAAAATGCAAGTCTTACCTTAATGAATAACTGACTTCATTCTCTAATGCGGACACTGGCCCATTCTTTCCTCATTTCCCAATCATGCCACTTCTTTGACATTATGATAAACATTGTTCTACGTATTTGTAAAGATGGCGTGTAACATTTAAATTTTCCTAATAAACTTAAACACTAGGTGAACGTTGGAAGATATTCTATAACATACTATTATGATGCAATGGCAAAAATAGGCTAAAGCTGGCTTATTTGAATAGACAATATTTTGCTGAGATATCATTCTGTGTTGGTTGCTTTTAAAAGTCACATATTAAGGTAGATTTTTATAATTATAGTAATCCAATTGAGTTCAATGATCTAAATTTAAATCGGTATTTTAAATGAGAATTCTGATATTTTGGGTATTGCACTAAATCAAATTACTCCTTATTTAGCTAAATCTTATGTTATAAAATGAATAGTTTGTTTCCAGCACATGTTCCAGACCTCCTCACATTCAGATTCAAGGAATCTGAACCTTTCTAAGTATTTTCATTTTTAATCAAAAATTCAGAGTCATTTAGCAACAAATAACAAATCAACACAACTGGTTGCAAAGGTACCTGCATCACCTTTCTCAAGAGATGTTTCCACATAAAAATACAGTTGAAAAATTCCATGTCTAATAAACTGTGTCCATCAAAGAAACCCTTTTCCTTCCTAGAAAACAACTGACTTCTGAAGATTTCACTAAAAAAATGTCATTCATAATGCTTTATTTCTCCGGTTTTATTAACCTAGAGGGAATCAGATGGTGGTTATGAGCTAATTTCTTTGTTGATGACAAATGGTGCTGTATTTTGCCTGTTTAAATTTCTTTAGCCTTTCTGACTTGGGTTACAGAGGCGTGTCATCTCCGATTACAGCATAGCCATCAATCTTAGATAGTTCAAATGATTCTCCATTATCTGGCACAACATCAGCCCATAGAGGAGACCTCTGGAGGTTGATTGAATGTGTCTGCTTTTTATTATTTATCAAGATATTTGCAAACTCTCTTGCTGTCGTTGATGTATCACAACTGTCACATAGTAACATAAAACTGAAACATAAACATAACAAAAGCATTGAAAGCAATACATTTCTATTTTAAGCAGCTTTTTGACATTAATTTTATATGCATGGTTCTGAATCTTAGCTGTAAGTGACTAGCGTATGCAGATGTAAGTAAATCAGGATGCCGGCCTAATTGCAGGAGGTTTGGAGGAGTGTTACAATGAACCAGAACCAAACTAAAGAGATTCTCTCATCAAGTGCTAGGCTGCATGGCAGCTAGATTTATAGCTAAGAATTCATCTTGTAGAATATTAATGGTGAAACTAATTGGTGAGATCTAGTCTTATACAGAGCAGAGCAAATGAGTAAACAATCCTTAAGACATCAGACTGGGGCTGCACTGGGAAGTGTGATCATGTGTCACTGTTGAGATTGATGGAAAGATGGCCTCATCTGTTACCTGTTGCAGAGCAGATCGCCATAAAAGGGATGGACCAGCTCAAATGAACTGCAATTAGTAAACTGATATTATGTTACAGCTTGATGCTCATGTAGCTTTTCAAAAGACACAGTGCAAAATTAGGATTTCTGACTCAGGAGCACATGATCAGTGCGGTCACTGCAGAGCTGTTATTGTGCAAGTAACAGACAGTCAAACTGTTTGGGTGGAGTTTAGCCACTGCAATCCAATCATTAAGTTCCAGTTTATACTGGTTTAGAAAGAAGTGCTACTTGGGTCCATCGAACAAGACTATTTTAACCAAAAGATTGCTATTTAGCTAAGAGCATTTGGTGAAGGCAGAGAGTTCAACTGAGCGTAAAGTTTGTTTTAAGCAATAACATGTACACTTATCATTGCCAACCACATGACATTACTATGTACAAGCACCACAAAAATATATGTTGAACCACTTTAAGTCATTTGTGTTAATAACTATTGGGTCCAAGTGAGTGGAAAAAAGATTTTTAGATCCGATGTTCAGGATGAGGTACTGTAGCTAAATCAGGAATGACTCTCTTTGAGTGATATTTTTCTTTTCCATCAAAGCTGGTTAGAAATGACTTATATTTTCCTTTGCAGTTCTTTATTATGCATCAGGACAAACAAAAAAAAACATATGTTTCATATTTTTTAGCTATTTTGTATAAATGTCGGATTGATGTATGGTATAAATTTAAAGTTGCTTTCAAAATATTTCATGTCATAAAACCAATAGAGGGTAGAAAGCATGTAAGTATTTAATCTGAGAATCCACAATTGTAAGGAAACCGTATTCCTTATGTCAAGTCTGCAGAAGTTGGTTTGTAATCCATGCTTCCACCACACTGCTTTTTAACCAAAAACCAGTTATTTGAATTGGAAGGTTTTCAGATGTGGGCAAACAGTTAAACCTATCCACAGTCAGACATTTCTTTTTACATGTCTCATCTTAATAGTACTTTACAAAAAAGAATCATCCACTTAAAGAATGATGGAGTTAGAGAATGGAATGTATTCCTATTTTACACCAACACAACAGTATTGAGTACTACCAGGTCTGATACAACATGAATAAGTGCACTGCTCTACATTGTCCTGCCAATGTAATTAAAACCCTAACTTCAGAAGGGTAAACCTCCATGCATTAGCAAAGCATCTAGTTTCCACAGATTCTCCTCATGGTGCAATTGTTACATTCATGCCTGCCTGCTCAGTTTTAGGGGAATGGTGTGCTTTGGATTCAAGTCCACAGGAATGTGAATAAATTCTGTTTGATCCAAGCTCAGTTCACTTAGGACCCTCAGCAGGTGCCAGACAAAAGAATTGCATCATATTTCAATGGGCTGGAGTCGTACTGAAGTCATAAAAATGAAAAAGACAAAGGGCGCTAAATTGGGCCATGTAGCGCCCGTTGTTTCGGTGCTACGCAGCCTCTCGAGGTGCCAAGATGGTGTCTTGGATGCGCATGTACATTTCCAGCATGACGTGTGCCGGATGATATCTTGGTATAGGAGTAGCGTATGCGCGAATACCGAACACCGGCTGCATGTACAGTAAGGAGAAAATGGATACAATCAGTGTGCAACGCTGATTTAAAGTGATAGATACCATTTTGGCACTTAACGCTCAACTCAACGAACAGTCTTAACCCCGACCATCTGAACGTGTCTTAGAGTGCTTGGAGGACCCCCCAATAGTGCTGTTTAAAGAGACTATGCAAGATTTACAGGTTAGTGGCTGGATTATTGCTTCTGGCTGCCGAGACATTTGTAACTGTTTTTGGAGGTCTCCTAGACTTGAATACTACAATGCAGGGACATAGCATAACATTTAGAGCCAGGATGTGCAGGAGTGAATTTGGGAAATGCTTCTACACGCAAAGGGTGGGAGAAGTTTGGAACGCTCATCTGCAAACAGCAGTTGGTGCTAGCTCAATTGTGAATTTTAAATCTGAGATTGATAGATTTCTGTGAACCAAGGGTATTAAGGGATTATGGGGCTAAGGCAGGTATGTGGAGTTAGGCCACAGGTCCGCCATGATCTCATTGAATGGCGGAACAGGCTCGAGGGGCTAAATGTTACAGTCACTTGCTGCCTCCTGATATGTGCCACCTTCTCCTGCAAGGAAACGGGACGTATGTCTGGGTGATGTGCCTGTCATGGTTGAAAAGCTGCCAGTGTGTGTGGCCTGTGAGTTGTGGGCGGTCAGCTTGCAACAGTGGTAATGTATAAGGGTGAGAGGAAGCATCTGATTGGAAGAGTTGATTACTGATAGAAAGAGTTTGTTGGTATGTGGGTGATGGGGGTGTGGTGCATGGAGCAGTGGATGTGGCTACTGGTGCAGTTAGTAGAAGACACCGCTTGACAGTTGACCTCACTCACCTTGACCACTTGTGTAAAAGCATTGAACTTCTTCCTGCACTGCATCCATGTTCATGGTGCTTTGCATCTGGCATTGACTTTGTCCTCTACTGCCTCCCACTGCCTTTTGGGCATATGTCTGGAGGGCCTCTTGCCCCCCCCCCACACTTCCCCCACCTCGCGGATATAGGATGTCCCTCCTTCTGTCCACCTCTTGCACCAAGGCCTCTAGTGCATCATCAGAGAACCTTGGTGCACATACTCTCACAGGCCTGGTACAAACCCAAATTGGCAGATTGGTGAGGTCTGGTATGCAGATTGGAGGATGTGGGATTTAGTAGTGCGCAACCTTTATTAAATGTTTTAACATAACACGTCAGTGTGTAAACATAGGGACAGGACCTGCATCTGTGTTTTACGTGTGTGATATCTGATCTCCATTCAGACTCCGTGCAAACAGCAAACTTGTACTTTTAGCAAATAACAGGTACCGTCTACCTTTAAGAGATTTTAAGAGACATCCTCCCTTTAAGAGATTGGAGCTCCCCCTGCTGCTGGAAAGTGCGAATTGCACTGAATCAACGTGCAAGGCCTGGATTTGAATGCAGCTTGCAAGTGATTACTGAGGCAGTACGAAATTCTCATCCTGCCTGCGCAGGGGCCATTGGGCACGGGTTAATAGAGGATCATGCTACCTATGCCCAATAATAGGCCCTATCAAATTTTTCCCCCAAACTCTTTACTCATTTGTGCCAACTGAATCTGGAAATGACACTGTGCAATAGAAAAGAAAGAAAGAACTTGCATTTATAGAACACTTTTCACACGCTCAGGACAGCCCAATGCGCTTTACAGCCAATGAAGTACTGATTGAAGTGTAGGCACTGTAGTAATGTAGGAAACGTGGCAGTCAATTTGTATACAGCAAAGTCCCACGAACAGCAATGTGATAATGACCCGATAATCTGATTTTAAGTGTTGGTTGAGGGATAAATATTGGCCAAGTCAGTGTTATCGTATGAATGCTTTACGAGTTTGTGTCAAATCCCTCTATCCAATATCTTAATGAAAGCATTAATCTACTTAATGTAAAAGTGTTAACACCTTCATTAAAGTAGTGAACAGAGAAATTGATATGAATTTATACGATAATATTGTACACTGTAATTTTCAGGCTTTAATATTTAACTAGGTTTAAAATAAGTCATAAGAAAGAAAAAGTTGCATGACCAAACATCAAAGATGTTTTATTATTATCCTTAAACATGTATTGCAATTTTCCAGATTACTTTTTACAATAAATCATATTTTTTCTCAATAGCTAAAGCACTGAAATCATTTTAGTTTTGATCATTTTGAACTCTGCAACACACAATACTTATTCACAATTTTCTTTTTCATACTTTTCAACCAAACTTTTGGACCCGCCAGTGACTTTTAAATATTGAATATTTGTACAATGCAGGGAGATTAAACTGCCACTCTATAGGCATATTGAAATGTTAATAAATTGCACTATACAGAGCCTTTCCGGAGGCAAGTCCATAAAAGTCATATTTTTATGGACTTTAAACCAACCAAATGAAACTTTTATTAAAATTCTGGAACGCTCTGGCTCCCTCCTTTACTACATCTCTCCCCACCTTCAAAGGCCATTTTAAGCCATCAATACCAGCCACCTTGTTTAATTTTCCCTCCTGCTCCTGCTCAGGTCTATCTCCCAACTGTGAAGCACCTTGGGATGTTTTGCTACTTTAGAGGTGCTGTATCAATGTACATTGTGCACTGGATATATATTAGCTTTATCTTAAAATTCACTTGATATATAGAATATTTTGCAGTCTTGAGGAAAATATAGTTTACAATGGCAATTTCTGAGCCGAGATTTAAAAGAATTTAAGTGCATTTTCCCCGTGTTCATAGCTGAATAACAACTGCTTCTAACATTCCGGGGAGACCAAGCTTTCTTCCGGAAAGGCTTTGTTTGGTGCATTTTATTAACATTTCATTATGCCTAAAGAGTGGCATTTTAATTTCCCTGCAATGTACAAATATTCACTATTTAAAAGTCACTGGCACGTCCAAGAGTTTAGTTGAGAAGTATGAAACAGGAAATTGTGAATAAGTATTGTGTGTTGCAGTAGAGTAATTTTCTTTTGTGCAACTGAATGCACTGTTCCTCCGTTAAAGCTCCTTTTAAAAGATAATGAGCAGGATTTTACGCTGTTGCCGATTGTTAATTAATCAGCGGAATATTAAAGTGACAAAGCTCGCCACCATAGTTTCTGCCTTTCTCTTTCAAAGCCCTTTAGAAACGACTGCTCCGTGACAAATATTCTGCCATTTTCTGAACGTTTAAATATGTCTTATTTTTGAAATGTAAATTTGTTAGAGCATTCACTCGTTATGTCGATTCACGAATCAATAATATTTGTAAGGAATCTTACAACACCAGGTTATAGTCCAACAATTTTATTTTAAAATCACAAGCTTTCGGAGATTATCCCCTTCGTCACCTGACGAAGGGGATAATCTCCGAAAGCTTGTGATTTTAAAATAAAATTGTTGGACTATAACCTGGTGTTGTAAGATTCCTTACATTTGTCCACCCCAGTCCATCACCGGCATCTCCACATCAATAATATTTGGACTACGTTAATACTAATAGAATGAAAACAGCTGAAAGGGATAAAAGAAATTTATAATTTGCAAGGTTGAAATCATAGAATTTGAAATGTTAATCGTATAGATATTTTTAAAAGTGAGACCAATGAATGATGCATCTGCTTTTTTTGGTATGAAGGCTGTACATGTGTTTCATAAACATTGTAAGATCACTGTTGTGTGTAAAAGGCACATCATAATATTAAAATAAGCCATGGGGATTACAGGAGAGTTGTAATCTACCAAGGAAACCGGATGAAGAGGAGAACAGGTGTCGCCGAATGTTTTAGGTGCTTTGTTTATATTTGTTACATTTCTAGTAGTTCCTCGGGGAACACAGCTATTATTTTACAGAATAAATGAGTGTTCATCATCTTATTGCGATATTTACTCAAAATCCTCACCGGAAATATGCTTATTTTCACTCTGCTTTTGATCTTCTAAATCAATGGAGTCAGAGATGGAACAGTCATAATAAAAATTAGTTTAGGATCCACATGAAGAATTGTAACCCACTCCATGAATGATGTTTCAATTACAAAATCCTTTAAAGCTTAGATCTCCTGTACGCAACATTCTTGTTAATTACCCAGGGAATATTTTTCCTTTAATATAATTTGATCCATTGAATAATCTCTGAATACATTCTATACTCAGAGGTTTACACTGCTGGTGGCATCACTCATCCTGTGCACAACTCGCATTAAAGGGTAAAATCATATCTAAGAGTACACTAAGCTCGCTTCTACTTCAAATCTATCTCACTGAGTATTTCTTGTGTTCAGTTTTTCAATTCAGGAGTTCTACGTTCATGTTTGTGATCCCAAATGTGGGGAAATTTGGACCCTTTACGTAAGAGATCTCAAATTCACAATGTAGCAGGCAGATAATGAACTAAAAAACATCAACAAATGGCATTTGGAGCAGACTGCGGGGTATTTCTGTTAACATTCCTCCATTGTCTGCGTCACCATGTGGCATCCCATGTACCCAAGACCAAGACAATGGGGTAGCTTTTTCAATTGACCCTGTCAGCTAGCACGTTGACCTTAACTGATTTGGTGAGGTCAGCTTTATTTGGATAGTGTGGGTGAGCTCCCGGCCCATATTGGGCCCGGCATTGGAAGTTTACCAGAGGGGGCCAAGTGACAGAGTGATGCAGCACTCTAACCCTTGTTTGATGACTGGAGAAATGGAGGTGCTGCCAAATACGATGGAAGTGAGAGATGACTCTGCTTTCCATTCCAGGGTACCACTGCCATTGGACAGCATTGCAGCATGTCTGGAAAGAGGCAGAGAATGAGAGGCACACCCCAGCAGCCCTGGGCATCTATGTTACATGGACGGGTAGATGAATGAGCGCTGTACTGGTGTAAGTAGTGGAAAATTACATTGTTGTCTAAGTAATGGCCTAATTTTAATATAATTAACTGCAAACTGGCAGCAGCACAAAATTTAACCAAAAACTTGGATGGGACACTAAATGGCAGAAATCTAGCTTAATGGATGTTTAACAATTTTTCCGATCAGTAGTACCCAATTTTTAACCACCAATTAGACATATCCAATTGAAAGATCTATTCCATGACTCTAAAAAAGGTGGATTGTGGTATTTTCTATTTTGTAACTCTATTCAGATACGAACATTGACTGGAAATGATGGCAGAAGATTAAGAATCCTCAAGACAGATCAGTTTGGCTTGTCATTGTCAGAAACTTTGGTGTCCACAAGCATGCATCTTCCCTTTGATAGAATATTTGTAGCTAGTATGCAAAAAAAAACATCCTTTGCTCCTGGACACAGTTTAATCTAAAGCCATAGAGATGATTGACCTTGATGAAGACAGGCCAGTCAATGCAAGAGTTCAACCTTTCCAACGTCAGTGATGTGACCAAAATGTGATGAAAGTAACAACACAACAGTCAGTAGTACTTAAACCAGACCAGAAGCACGCAAACATCATCCTATTATTTGGTATCAACCTAATGGCAGCGGCTGTGCTTCACACACCCATTTCTACTGCACGCAATCTCCCTGAAGGTCTGCAACACTGCCTCTTGTATGTAAAATGTTTTAAGCACAAAGTTAACAATCACTCCAAGGTAGCCAAACCATTATATTGGTTTGTGAAAAGCTGCTTGTGTATTGATACCTGAACAAAATTCTTTCAAGTGTTTCTGTGCTCTCAGCAACCACCAGGGCTGGTTTGTGATCTGTCCTTTTATAGTTATTTCCAGCTGCATTCTGTTACGCCACCTAACGTATAAAACTAAATCACTTGATCAAACAAGAGTGATTTTCTTCACATGTGATGCACTATGGCCTTGTATGTGTGTAAAATTTATTTACCAAAACTTGAATGTTCAGAATGAGCATAAAGTAAATCCTAGTACTCAGAACAGAACTGAGTTCCGTAATGGAGCTCTTTTATTTATAAATATACTGGAATGAACTTGCGTGGGCAACGACTGGTGAAACTTGACCAATGAAAGAAGGTGAATTTGAATGTCAGTTAAGACTTTGAACTTTGGTTCTCTAGCTGAGTCTTGCACTTTACCACTTGAAGTAGCAGACCATAAATTGTCCTACTATCCATCCATAACCACATCACTGGCATTGACCTTATTAAAATCTTGTGTTCTTCCTTGCTCTGATATTGTGCTGTTCATTGATTGAATACAGTGCCAAAGTGGATAAGGGTCATACTTGAGATGGCAGGTCCAAAGTTGTGAAACCTGTCGACAGGACATGAGCAGCGATGCCTCTGGCAAATGTTTTCAAGGCAGAGCTGTTTGGAATGCCTCAGGTTTTAATAAGCACAGATATGTCTGAAAACTATGTGAATTACATTGGATGTGACAAGCTTGCCTCCTTGCTTTGATTAATTGGCATCATGTCACTTTTCTGCACCTGGCTACAATTTGCATGCATTCTTTATTTTGCCTGTTTACATATTCTCAGACCATCCCAGTGCCTCATTAAGGCAAAGGTTATAACCAAAGAACATGTGTTTTTTAAAATGACTGGAGCAAAAGAAAAACTGATAGGACAACCAACATCATGACAGAAAATAATGGAAATGAGTAAACTACAAATACATTCTGTATTTTTGCAATGTATTTGTATAATACAGCCTTGAGCAAATGTCTAATTATTTGGTGCCTTTGAAACATGCTTTTAAAAATTAACATTCATGTCTGTTGATAAAACAATCCCTCAATTTTGCAGTGTTTCTGTTTACCAAGTATACACAAATATATTTTGATAGATTTTGAATAATTTGCATCAGCGTTTTTTATTGTAGCGCTACAGTAAACACAAACCATGCAAAATATCACTTCTGCTGGATTTCCTGAAACATATAGAGGCTTAGAATTAAAAGGTTTACAATGAATTTCTGTACAGTCAAACCAATTATTCAAAAGAATCTCATTCAATCATTGTCTTATTTTAAACTTTAAGTGATTGGCCCACATATATTCTGAGTGCATAAGTATTCGTGTGCATACATATCAACACACTGTACACAACACAATCTTATTTTTATAAAAGGGAGAACATTATGTGCGTTGAATTTTGAGATGCGTTAGTTTCTGTCTTGAAAGCTTTTGGTCTAACAAATAGTTATGAAAAACCACACAGCACATATGACAGACTTAATGACAGCAAAAAACAAACACAGTTAAAACATCAATAAAATGCATCTTTATGGAACAAGGAAGGGTAATGTTAATTCACCTGAGACTCTTTACAGAACTTAGTTATAAATTCATATTAAACTTTTCTTCTCCACTGCAAGTTATTTTCATTGTTGAATTTATCTCTTTCAATATCTTCCTCACTGCCACCTTGGAAAGCAAACTCATCTTTTCCACAAAAGCCCTTCAGTAAAATTATCCAACAGCTTCAAGGACAGGGAGACTTAAATCTTCTACTCACACATAATCTGACGACCCTCATTGCTGCTTTCTCATAAGGACTGAGTGCTAAGTGTGAACAGCAGGACTCGACTCAAGGCTCGATGTAATATTCAACCACAGTAGCTAAACTGAATCTACACAGTAGCTAAAGAGATAGCATAAATTCCTCAAAGCTTTAACTCAATTCCTGTATGCTAAAGAGGTTAGCATGGAAAGCTTTAAGGAAACTGACCTGGAACAAAGTGCTACAGTTAGAAGTCAACTGTTCTACTGTCTAATAAGAATAATCTTAAATACCATTTAAAGATTAGCATAACTAAAGTACTAAGATGTAAGACAAGCATATCCCAGCAGTTCAGTTTAAGCTGTCAGCTTTGCAGAAAAATAATGTTGCAACAAGAATTGACATGAGAAGCTAATTGAGATGGAAAGTCATTAATATGTTCTTTTATATTAAAAAAATGATGATGGGTTAAGGTCCATAATGCAGGACACCATCAAGATTTAAAAGGGTAAAAGAGAAGACAAGAAATTGAAGTAGTGATGGGATGATACCAAGTTTAGGTTTTAAAAACCTGAAGATTATAGGAGGAAGGAAAGAATAAGAGAGGTAAGGAATTCATTGACAAAACAACTTAAATTTATATCGTGACTTTTACATAAAGAAATGTCCCAGGGCACTTCACAAGGAAATAGATGCCAAGCTAGGCAAGGGGAAAATTGGAAGGATGCCTGAAAGTTTGGTTGAAGAGAAGAGTTTTGAGGTTTTTAAAGGTGGAGAGAGGCGGAGTATTTTAGGAAGGGAGTTCCAAAGAGTGGGACCGAGGTGGCTAAGGGCTTTATCACCAGTGGCAGGGCAAAGTGGAGGGGACCCGAGATGGAGGAACAGATTATTTGGCAGGGGATATAGGACTAGAGGTGTTTGCAGAGATAGGGTAAGGCAAGGCCACGGAGTGACTTAAAGCCAAGGAAAAGATTTTAAACTTCATGCACTGGGGCCACAGCCAATGTAGGTCATTGAAGATGATGGTAATGGACAAAGGTATTTTGTGCAGGATAGGATACATATGACAGAGTTTTGTACAAGTTGGAGTTTATGGAGGTTAGAGGATGGGAGACTGGTAACAGAGCATTACAGTAGTCAAGTCTGGAGGTGACAAAGGCACATATAAGGGTTTTAGGTGCAGAGGTGTGGTGGAAGGCAGATACAGAGAGGACTGGTGCAGAGGCAGAAGTGATTTTTGGTGATGGATAGGATGTGGAGTTTAAAGCTCATCAAGATCAAACAGAATGCCAAGTTTGTGAATGATCTGGTTCAATCTGAGACAGTGGTGGGGAGGGATGGTGATGTTGTTGAGGAGCAGCAATTAAATAAGGATGAGCAGGAGCAGAGGATAGATTCTCACGGGATCCTGGAAGTGACAGTGCATGGGAGGGGAGAGAAGCCATTGCTGGAAATGTACTGGCTGCATTTGGATAGGTAGGAATAGAACCATGTAAAGGCACTCCCATGGACCTGGATGATGGAAGAGAGGTGATGGAGGGGATGGCATAGTCAGCTGTGTTGAATGCTGCAGAAAGATCAAGGAGGGAAAACGCACTATGATCACAGTCACAAAGGATGTAATTCATGACCTCAGTGACCATCAAGTCTGTCTTGATGCTGTGGGAAAGATGGATGCAAGGCTGGAGGGATTTTAACAAAGAGCTTTGAAAGAGAGGGGTACAGAATTGAGAGCCAAATATACATTCAAGACCATTTGAGAGGAAAGGAATGGTGGAGATGGGTGATAGTTGAGAGGGCTGATGGGTCCAGGGTGCGTTTTTTGAGGAAGTGGGTGATAATGGTGGTTTAGAAGGAGAGAGAGAAGGCAACTGAGGAGAGTGAACCTTTGAAAAGTAAGCTACCATGGGGCCAGGAAGAAGAGTTGAGTGGTCAGGAGTTGAGAGGGAAGGTGGTTGAGGGAGCAGGACATTGGTCTCATGGACAAGATGAGCTTGGAGAGGGCACAGGAAGAGATGGGGAAGAAATTGCAGAAAGACAGGAGTTCAGGGCTAGAGATGGCAGGAAGATGGGATCTCGGGCCAGCAGGAAGGGGATGCTGGGGGCTGGGCAAGAAAAGGGGAAGTTGGGCGCTAGGGCTAGAGGAAGGGGATGATGCAGCGGAACTTTTGATCTTGGAGACAAAAAAATCCGTGAGCCGTTTGCACTTGTAGAAAGGATGATGGGGAAGGAAGAAGGAACATAGGAACAGCGATAGATCATTCAGCCCCTTGAGCCTGTTCCAACATTCTATTAGATCATGGCTGATCTGTACCTCAGCTCCATTTACCCGCCTTTGCTCCAAATCCCTTTGTACCCTTACCTAACAAAAATCTATTGATCTCAATCTGGACATTTTCAATTGTTTCAGCCTCCACAGCTTTTTGGGGGAGACTTTTCCACATTTCCACTGACCTTTGTGTGAAAAAATGCTTCCTGATTTCACTCCTAAATGGCCCAGCTCTAATTTTAAGATTATGCCCTCTTCTTCTGGGGAAATAGTTTCTCTGTATCTATCCTATCAAATCCCTTTATCATTTTAAATACCTTAATTAGATCACCCTTCAACCTTCTAAACTCAAGGAAATACAAACCAAGTTTATGCAACCTCTCATAATTTAACCCTTTAACCCCTGGTATCATTCTGTGCTGTACTCCCTCCAAGGTCAATATATTTTTCCTGAGGTTCGTTTCCCAAAACTGAACACAATACCCCAGATGGGGTCTGACCAAGGCTCTGTACAACTGAAGCATCACTTCCTCACTTTTGTATTCCAACTCTCTTGAGATAAAGACCAACATTCCATTAGCCTTTTTCATTACTTTGAATACCGGTGCACGAGCTTTAAGTGATCTATGCACATGGACACCCAAATCCTTTTGCTCCTAGTCTCTTATCGTTAAGAAAATATTCTGATTTGTCTTCCTTGGATCCAAAGTGAATGGATTCATTCTTCCCCACGAACACCATAGTTTTGCCGACTCAATGGGCCCGATATTAGGACGGCGGTGGGTTGGCAGGGGGGGTCAACTGGGCGCTTGGGTAACGCGCCCAGTGAAATCGGGGTGCTCCGCACGCAATCGCAGCTTGATTGAAGGTACTTACCTTTGCTTCCGGGTTTCGTGCTGGAAAGCTGCGCAGCGGGTGCACTGCGCATGCGCATCATAGGCTGTCAGCTGGAGGAGCCTTATTTAAAGGGGTAGTCCTCCATTGACTGATGCTGCAGAAAATAGGAAAAATTACAGCATGGAGCAGCCCAGGGGGAAGGCTGCACCCAGGTTTAACGATGCCTCACTTCCGATCTTATTGGATGGGGTGAGGATGAGAGGGAGGACTGAGATCTTCCCCACTGCGGGCAGGAGGAAGTGGCCTGCCTCTGCCACCAAGAAGGCCTGTCTCGAGGTGGCAGAGGAGGTCACCTGCACCACCAATATATCACGCACCTGCATACAGTGCAGGAGGCGCTTCAATGACCTAAGAAGGTCAGCCGAAGTGAGTACACTTACTCATTCCCCTACACTCCGTCTGCTACATCACCGCCCCCACCCCACATCTCCTTCTGCACTGCCAACACTACTCTGTCACATCACCCCTCATACCCACTCAAAGCTCATCCTCATCTTACCTGCACTTACTTACCTCGCCAGTACTCATCCCACCACTACCACTCAACCCAATCCTCATACAATCTCATGGCTCTATCTCATACTCACCCTCTCATGCATCTCTTTCACGGTCAGCCTCACCCAACCTGCTACTACTTGTGCTGCAGCCACAGGGCATGCATCACATATGTGCAGTAGGAAGCGTAAGGCAAACATGTCGTGAGCATGAAGGGAATGCACAAGGGCGTTTGAGGGTTTGTTATGGTTTTTACTTATATTTAATTTCTGATCAAGTCACATTACATATTATATTGTCACCACTACTGCCGTGTCATTGCGAATCTTGTCTGGTTTGTGCAATAATGCCCTTTCCAGAGGATCACTATGAAGACCCACAACTGATGCCACCCATTGTGTCACTGCAGAGTGGGTGTAGGTGTATTTGCACCTGTAGGCTGTTTTGTGAAGATGACTGAGAGACGTCGGCGATGTCCCCGGTGGCACCCTGGAAGGATGTTAAGGAGAAGTTGTTGAGGGCAGTGATGACTTTGACAGCGACAGGTAAGAAGATGGTGCTCGGGCCAGCCGGGAGCAGCTCGGCATGAAGGAGGCTGCAGATGTCCACGACTACATGTCGAGTGACTCTAAGCCTCCATGTGCACTGCTGCTCAGAGAGGTCCAGGAAGCTGAGCCTAGGTCTGTAGACCCTGTGATGAGGGTAGTGCCTTCTGCGACGCATCTCTCTCTGCGGTTGCCCTCCCTCCTGCTGTGCAGGTGGATGTGTCACAGCACTGTGTTGTGGAGCTCCACGTGTCAGAGGTGGACGGCGTGGCCGACGAGGCTGGTGATGCTGTTCGCCCTCCGAGGAGGTCATGACTGCAGCTACGGCGGCCCCCATCTGGACGATGTACATTTGAGGGGGTCCGCAAGGTAGGTACATGTGTCTGGACACCGGGGTAAGTGAGCAAGTTGGTGAATTTTATTGTTAGGAGGAGGGTGGTGGAGGCCAAACTTTGTCCAAAGTGACAGAGTGGCCTCCTGCAATGAGTGAGGGTCTCCCCCCTCCACCTGCAGCTGCCACAGGCTGATGGCTGCAACATGTCCATTTCAACTGGGAGTGTTTCCCCCAGTACGGGAAACAGTCCCAGTTGACTTGAAAATCCCACCCCTCCTAAAATATCAGGTCAATCAGGACTCTAAATGACTTGAAGTACCTGGTTAATTACTTCAAGTGGCATCCCACCGGCTTTAATTGCCGGCGGGAGTCCCACATGCGGGAGCTGCGCGCGCATGTCAGCGCGTCACTGAGGAACCCAGAAGTGAGCGGGTTGGAGCCGTGCTCAGGACCCAGTCCGGGAATCCCCGATTTTCGGAGCCCCCCCGCCACAAACACACCCGCTCGGGGCTGTGAAAATCGAGCCCAATCTGTTTATGTCCCTTTGTAACTTTCTGTTCTCTATCCCTTCATCCAAGTTATTAATATATATGGTGAAAAGCTAAGGCCCCAGCACAGATCGTTGGGGAACACCACTTGTCACAGCCTGCCAATCAGTAAACATTCCCTTTATCCCTACTCTCTCTCCTACCCCCCAATCAATTAACAACCCATGTCACAGGATTACCTCCAATTCCATGCGCTTTCATTTTTGCTAATAATCTGTTGTGCGAACCTTATTGAATGCCTTCTGGAAATCCATACAGACAATGTTCATAGACACTCCCTTATCCACCATGCTAATAACATCCTCAAAAAAAAAATCAACTGGATTAGTCTGACATGACCTACCCTACACAAATCCATGCTGACTGTCTTTGATCAGATGATATTTATCCAAGTGCTCAGTCACTGTGTCTCTGATGATAGATTCCAGTACCTTCCCCAAAAGAAGGTGGTTGGTTGTAGAAAAATGAAGCCTGAGTTTCTCCTTGCCTTCCAGGATGATCCTGGAATAGCAGATTGTTTTCTCTGAGGAGAACGCAGCACAGCAATGTTTGACACAGTCATGCCAAATCTGGCAGCTAAAGGTTAGGAAAGTTGTGCAGCAGGGTATGTAAAATTTTACTGCCCTCTGACTTGAGGGAGTGAAATTGGGGCCTGTACCAAGCAAATGACAGTGGTGGGAAACAGTGATTGATTTACTGGAAGAAAATATGTTTAAAACAGAGGGAAGGGAGGGAACTATAGCCATTTGAGTGAATGAAATTGGGCACTGATCCTGATATTCCAACCTCTTTGATTTAAAAGTTTATATTTTAATAATAAGTTCTCAATTTGTGCATATTTAATAAATGGCCGTGTTGTTGTTGCCCTTTTCAGACCTTGGAATCATAATGCTCAGTCAGGTTCACCGTCTGTTAACAATCTGCTCACTTCTCTGTGAAAAAATACATTTGCTCTTCAGTTAACTCTGGCTGACTGTCACCATGGCCATGATTTGTGTGGTTCCTAAGCCGGTCAGCAAGAGAAGTGGAAGGTTTATCATTGCGTGCATGCACGGACTCCTCCTCCCACTGGTGAACTCTGAGAGAAGAAGCCACACCAGTCTGGTTCAGCCCCCCCTTGCCTGCAGCTCCCCACCCACAGTGTAAAAGCCATGGCCCGTGTCAACAGGACAGTCATGCAGCAGTGATTTATTAGAACTGCATTGTGTTCAAAACACGAGGCATAACTGGTGAAATTTGTCTGTGCTGAACGTGCAAAGATTGTGAAACTTGTCAGAAACTCTAATGGGAAAACAAAAAAAAAACAGCAAAAATTATAACAGAGGATTGCAACCAACAGTGTTTGAGTAAAACCCAAATAACAAAGCACCCCCATTCACCATACTTGTGAGGTGGACCAGTGGACACGGTAGGTGGCTTCATAATTGCCTGCATAGTTCCGTCATATCCAAATGAATCCATAAGTATTTTAACTTTGGTTTTATATATAAATACACAATGCTGATTAAATTATAGGGCCACAGCCAAACTAAATGTGCAAGTTGTTTATGGAAAATATGGTTTTGAAGTCAAGCCATGATCATGAGCATCATAAGAATCTGTGGTCAATAAAAGGTGTTTTTAATAAATGGCATAACTTTCAGTACATAAATCTGTCTATTTGTTGTAATTTTTATGCAGTTAATTCAGGCACTTTCATTTCTTAGTGATGGGCTGAAAATAAATTCAAGTTTTATTACATTTCCATATAATCATATGTGTGTGACTTCCAGCAACAGTGGTTGGAACCACAAGAGGGCTGGTTACGGGCCTTAGCTGTGCCACTGTAAAATGCTGCAGATTGTATATGTGTGTGTGCATATGCGTGTCGACGTGTGTGTATATATTGCCTGGACGAACTGGGTCTGTCTATGATAGGACACTAACACAGGGAAACCAAAATCAGTTGTAATCTTCACACTGCCTCCTATTATTGTTGTATTATTATCTCTGATTTCATGATTTAACCCAAAAACAGCAGTTATGTATCTATGGAGGATTAAATTTATTTCTGAAGGTCGAAGTCCCATTCCTTCCACCAATATATCAAACATCTTCAACAGTGTATTTCTATTCAGACATTTTTTTTGCTAACTGGGCAGTGATCGTGCAATGATTATGTGTTCTTTCCTTGGCATCGTAGCATTCCCTACACTGATTGCATCCCACACAACTAGATGTTATCATTATCATACTATATTCAGGGATCTCCCATGAGAATGAAGCTAGAGTACTGGAGGCAAGTCATCATGGGTGAGCAAAGAGACCACTGGACTCTGGCCAGGTCTGTCTGGACCAGGAACAGAGGCATAACAACAGCAATTTGCATTTATATAGCGCCTTGAACATAGGAAAACACCCCAAAGTGCTTAGAGCTCAAGAGGGCTCCCCTGGTATAGAAACGTAATGGTAGCAGTCGCAGCAGGCACACAGTCAGGAGCACAGCAATTGGGGTGAGCCTATAGTGTACATAGAAATCAAGGTGTGGGTCTGAACCAGGAACACAGCAAACGAGGCTCATTCGTGTGAGCAGAGAGCAAAGCCAAAAGACTTCGGGCAAAGCTTCGGGAAATGAGCAACATTTTTAACAATAACGTGAGCCGGAAAGGCCCACTGCAGGGCCGCATTTCACAGACACTGATGTCATCGCATGTGCAGAGGCCTGAAAAAAATATCTGGAGGGAAGGCCCAGCTGAATAGAGCAAGTTTCAGGATCAGAGCAAAACTCTAGCTCAGCCACCTGAGAGCAGTTAGGAACCAGAGCAAAACTTACTAGATAGACGTTGACAGGAGATGAACAATTTAATGGATAAGTCTGAAGATTTTTTGTGAATTATTTAGGCTTTCTTTCTGTTTTTTTATGTTAGCTGCCTTGTTTCGGTACAATATCCATGTATTACTGACAAAAGAAAATGGCAGCTTGAAACAGTGTCCTCTTTTTTATCAATTTCATTGGTTGTCCTTCTTGCTATTTTATGGTCGCGATTTTCTTGGAGCTTTCCTATCTTTTTTTAATAACATTTGAAACAATCGGCATTGTTCAGTTAATAGTCACTTGTGATTTTTTTTAATGAATGATATTTGAGCCAATCAGGTACAAGCGTGATGGACACAGTGACCCCGATATTTACGGGGAGGCGGGGAGGGTGTGGGGGAGGCCGGGATTGGCCGAGGAACCCGACAAGGTAGGGGACGTGGAGGTCCTGCCGAATTTAACGGTGGGACCACATTATCATTTTTTTCTTCCATTTCCTGCCCAGCAGCCAGCCAAACTGACAGCCTGGCCAAGTGCTGGGTGGGAAAACCAATGGCAGGAGGCTGCAGCCGAGGATCCCTGGGGACGGTCCCTGGCAATTGTGGTGGGGGAGGTCATCCACGATCATGGCATGGAGAGAAAGGCATTGAGGTTTGGGGAGAGGGGGAGGTTAGCGATCGCGGCAGGGGGAAGAAAGAGGCCGCGATCAGCAGTGGGGGAGGTCGAAGGTTTCCATGAGGGGCCCGGGGAAGCACTCCTGCTCCTTCTGGCCCACAGGGAGTGCTGTGGGACCCCGATTAAATATGGTAATGAAGTGTCCTGCCTCTCCACAGCAGGACACTCAGACGTGACAAAACCCACCGCCGTAAAAATGGCAACAGGTGGCGGGTCGGGGACACATTCCCGGCTTTTTCATTTTTAAACCCCTCCAGCCCTATCCCGCCCGTTGTGGGGGGGGCTAATATCAAGGCCATTGCATTAGTTTCACTTTCAGGATTGAAGTACAATGCTTTCAAATATGATGTACATTTCCTGATGCTAGATAGAGATCATTTCATGATATTTACAGATACTGCTAAGAAAATATAAATGTTTGACATGTATTATGCCAGCATGATTCAAATTACAATGCACAATGAAAATAATTGGCTGAAAAATAATACTGTACAAAAACTAAATACAGTTTAAATTTTCCATTGTTTGTAGCTTTGGTAAATTACAATATACACATGATATTCTATTCTCCTATAACATGCAGTAAAAACCCCAATATAACCACTGTTCAAATCATGTGGTACAATATCTCCTCAGCTTAAATTGGTTCATTTGATTACAAGAACCATGACACCACTGGTGGCACAACAAAATCTTTTCCAAATAATATAATAAAACCACCCTCCATGAATCCTGCTCTTTCAATTCTTGTGTGTTATATAGAACAGTGCAAATTGCAATGTATTTAAAGGACATGGTACATGTTGGGGCCCCAGGTTTTGTTTTATTCGTTCACGGGATGTGGGCGTCGCTGTCAAGGCCAGCATTTATTGCCCATCCCTAATTGCCCTTGAGAAGGTGCCTTCTTGAACCGTTGCAGTCCAAGTGGTGAAGGTTTTCCCACAATGCCGTTATGTAGGGAGTTCCAGAATTTTGACCCAGCGACGATGAAGGAACGGCGATATAGTTCCAAGTCAGGATGGTGTGTGACTTGGAGGGGAACGTGCAGGTGGTGTTATTCCCATGTGCCTGCTGCTCTTGTCCTTCTAGGTGGTAGCAGTCACAGGTTTGGGAGGTGCTGTTAAAGAAGCCTTGGCGAGTTGCTGCAGTGCATCATGTAGATTGTACACACTGCAGCCACGGTGCGCCGGTGATGAAGGGCGTGAATGATTAGGGTGGTGGATGGGGTGCCAATCAAGTGGGCTGCTTTGTCCTGGATGTTGTTGGAGCTGCACTCATCCAGGCAAGTGGAGAGTGTTCCATCACACGCCTTGTAGATGGTGGAAAGGCTATGGGGAGTCAGGAGGTGAGTCACTCGCCACAGAATACCCTGCCTCTGACCTGCTCTTGTAGACACAGTATTTATGTGGCTGGTCCAGTTAAGTTTCTGGTCAATGGTGACCTTCAGAATGTTGATGGTGGGGGATTCAGCGATGGTAATGCCGTTGAATGTCAAGGGGAGGTGGTTGGACTCTCTCTTGTTGGACATGGTCATTGCCTGGCACTTGTCTGGAGCGAATGTTACTTGCCACTTATCAGCCCAAGCCTGGATGTTGTCCAGGTCTTGCTGCATGCGGGCACAGACTGCTTCATTATCTGAGGGGTAATGTTATTACAGCATTCGAGCTTCTCTCTCACTGTTATTGATAATATTGAACCCTTTGGTGTATAATTGCCCTGTATCTTACTCCAGTTTGTGTGTTATCCTAATTGTAGAAGAAAACGGTCATTTTAAAAATATGTTTCATTGCATCCTTACTATTTGTAAGGTTTATTCTTGTGTGAAAAGTTAACAGATCTGTTTCTGGAATTTACCCCTCCACATTTTGATGTGGTACGATCTGTTTCGAAGAGGGAACCCAAAAGGACCTAAATTAGTTTGAGTGATCTATCTTTTTACGTATAAAACGCAACATGTACAGAGGTATGAAATGATTCTCCATTCTTGTCTAGCCACTGTAATGACAAGTGATCAATGACTGGAGCCACAGCAACAAATGCAGTTTAAACGTATGTGCTGGCTGGTTGTCCAATAGAGGTAGTATAATTATAATTGTAATAGAGTGGATTATTTTATTGAGTCTAATAATGTCAGATTATTATGTTATTGCCAATATTCATTAAATGCAATCTGTGTTGTGTTGGAAAGTGAGCAGTTTCTTTGGTACATGTGATTCTACTGTAAGCCACCATGCACTTTTCCCAAATTTTGCTAACAGTCAATGTCCCATGGAGCGGAACCTTATATGTAGTGATTAAGAGCTGTGGCTTTTCCCTACTGCTTGAGCATTGGTTCTACTGTGCACTGTTGATCTATCACAAACAACCAACTTGGAGCCTTCAGCAGTCATAAATGCAGCATTAATACTGATGTTGCACGCAGATGAATCGCTCGAGTGAAGAACACTGATACAGATGACATGATGATGGGAAGAGCATTGTCCTTATGTTAAATTATTTGCTTAAATTCTCTCTCATTGACGATGCTCTTTCGAAAGCAATGTCCATTATCCAGAGGAAGCTCTAAGGAGATATGCTGAGACTGTCGCGTGCTTTGATGGTAATTTTGCCTCAGGCATTTGTCATCTAACCTACAGGGATAACAACGTGTAATGGTGGTGCTTCTTTAGTACTCAGTGTAAGTATGCACACAGTACCGAGATCCCTATTACAATTAAAATGGGGAAATAAATCATAAACATACCGTGAACAAAGAAAGTTTGGTATCAAATTCATGTCATTTCACCTCTTATTTTGTGTCTAATGATTAAATTCAAACAAACAATATTTAATTATTTCTTCAATTTTGTACTTCTATTTCTTTTTTATTTGTTCCAACACAACTGCAGCAACACTGCACTTTCTGTCTGGATATATTTAACAGCAAGCCTGCTTGATGAACATCCTCTCAATGATCTGTGGCCTTTTGAATGAATATAAAATCTTGTATTGTTGCTACCTATTTAAAAACATGAGCCATCACTGTTATTTTAATAATTTAAATAAGTCACAATAATATTTACTTCAAGTATATCCTTTTCTAACTACCTCAGGAGAATAGTACCAGTTGTTAAAATGTTTGCAAATTGAGTCCCTGGTGACTTCCATGGTAATTATTTTTTCTTTGCCTGACAATGGAACGAGGAATGGTCAGTTATAGCAGCAATGATTATTGTCGCTGGTAAATACACATGGCCATTCAGAGGTGCCTGGATATGCCATCCAGAAATCAAGAGTGTGAAGACACACATCTACCTTTATTATGTTTAATTTTATCTTTTAAGTGGGAGGAACCGAAGTAGAAACTGCATTATCTGGAAGAACTGAAATGATTTCTCCTCCACCATACTAAAATTGTGCCTCATTAAGGAAGGGCTATGTTTGAGAGAAGTGAAGACTTGACGAATCAGTATCAGCAGAACTGCAAAGTGGGGCATAAACATCATCTTTGATTTCTGATCTCCAGCTTCAGCACCGAATTGGTGCAAGTAAATAATGTGTGAATGAGGCTTGTCCTGTTCTATGACCCCCATTGTGTGCCGTGGATACTGAAACGCTGATTGCAAGCTGATAAATGGAGGGGCAATTCTTCACATTTCAATTTGTTTAGTAAAAGTAGTAGCTCTGTTGACGTTTATGGACTTGGTGATCGATTCTTTTCATTTTTTGCTTAAGATTCTGTTATAACATTTTTTTATATGTGTTTTAGTCTGACATCCTTTTGACATGATTTTAGTTGTGTCAAATTCTATCGCACTCAGAACAAATAAGAAAATGTACATTTTGGTGTGCAGCCTCATTGACTCCACAGCAAGACAATATGGGGTAGATTTTGTCTTTTGGGTGGCCGGTTGGCGCGATCAGCCGCCCGCTAAGGCGATGAACGGGCCGCTGCCATTTTGAGGTTCGGGCCTTGTATGAATCCGACTGGTGAGAAAAGTGTCCTGAGGCAGCAACACCGGATTTTAGGCCACAGGAATGTCAGCATGCTGGGACGCCTGCGGCTGCTGCTGGTCAATCTTACGGGGAGAAGGGGGGGAGGTGAGGCAAGGCCGAGGGAGGGCAGCCTGGGTCGCCTGCAGCCTGCAGTATTTTCGTGAGGCCCGAAGAAGCACTCCTGCTCCTCCCGGCCTTACAGTAATAGGCACAGACCTCCCTGTGAGATCCTCTTCGACTGGACCACCAGCTGATACTGGACAGAGCGTGCACAGTGCACACTCTGCCATTTTAGGAGAGTGCTAAGCAATCATAGAATCATGCAGCACAGAAGGAGGCTGTTCGGCCCATCATTCCTGTGCTGGCTCTTTGAAAGAGCTATCCAATTAGTCCCACTCCCCTGCTCTTTTCCCTATAGCTGTGCAAATTTCTCCTTTTCAAATATATATCTAATTCCCTTTGAAAAGTTATTATTGAATCTGCTTCCACCACCCTTTCAGGCAGTGCATTCCAGATCATCACTTCAACCCACTGCGAACAAAGTTCTCCTCATTTCCCCCCTGGATTTTTTGCCAATTACCTTAAAACTGTGTCCTCTGGTTACCGACCCTCCTGTCAATGGAAACAGTTTCTCCCTACGGACTCTATCAAAACCCTACATAATTTGGATTCTATGTACATCATAGGAGCCCGACTTGTATTTTAAATGGGACTATCGCCTGACTCGGGGGCGCTCCGGTGGGCTCAGGGAAGGAATGCCACGGCCACAGGCCTGACGGAAATGGGACGGTAAGTCTTTCCCTGCGATTCTTGGAGCATTACTGCTTCGTTTCCAATGGGCAGGAGATCTCAAAATTCAGCCCTATGTCTCTTTATTGTTGTAAACAATTTTACAACACCAAGTTATAGTCCAACAATTTTATTTTTAATCCCACAAGCTTTCGGGGGCTTCCCCCTTCCTCAGGCGGTGTGTCTCTTTATTGTGACAGTGTTAGTTTATAGAACAAGGCCTTATGAAGAATAGATAAACAGTTTTTCGCTAAATTTAATCCCAATTTTGCAGCGCACCTTTACCCTCTGATTAAAACATTTTTTGATGGCACAAGAGGAGCTTATGCCAGAGGATGTTTCACACATGTGCAGTGACCAGTGTTGAAATGCTAGGCTTCCTATTATCCCAGGATCCTATTTTCTAGGAGGTCCAAAGCCTGAAAATTGTCCAAAAAGGATGAGGACGGCCAGTTGGTAAAAAATGCGTCGACTCCCAGTTGTATATAAAGAAAAAGGGAAGTCTTGTATTCATATAGCGCCTTCCATGAACTCAGGATGTTCCAAAGCACTTTACAACCTATGAAATATTTTTGAAGTGTAGTCACTGTTGTAATGTAGGAAACATGGCAGCCAATTTATGCACAGCAAGCTCCTGCAAACGGCAATGAAATAAATGACCAGCTCATGTGTTTTAGGTGTTGGTTGAGGGATAAATGTCGGCCAGAACGCTGGGAGAACTCATCTGCTCTTCTTCAAATAGTTTCATGGGATCTTTTCCGTCCACCTGAAAGGGCAGACGGGACCTTGGTTTAACACTCTACTGCAGCTTTACCAATTAGGTCTACCAAAGACAAATGGATACTTGTGGTTTTGAAAAGTGGGGTAGAGCATTTTTCAATTATCTTAATGTCTTTTGGTATGCAAGTACAAAAATGAGTTCACCATTAACAAAATCCGTACCTTTTTATCATAAACAGGAGATATATTCTGTTTTAAAATGAGATTTCTAAGTACATTCTAAGTGTTCCTGATGCTAATGTACAATATTTCAAATAAGTAGGTCTTTCTAATACCCATCTTCCAGTAATATATAGCAGTTACATCCTCTGAGTTATGTTGAAATCACAGGTTTGAATTATCTCATAGTGTATACATCATGTTGAATATTTCTCTACTTAATTTGGAACCAAAATGTTTTAATTTTCATTTTATGATGTCAGATTATAATGGATAAAGCTTATAATACTCCTTCTCAAAGTCATTCATACCATTATTTAAATTAGCAGATATCGGCAATGCATGTTCACTGATATAGTCTACTGACCTGCGTAGGTTGCTTCGGACAGGAATTGGTTTACATGTTGCATCTAAAAACTATCAAGCATTATCAAAATTAGAAAGTTGGATAATTTTAGGATGACTACGGAAGTGAACAAAATCTGTAACGATCCTAAGGGGCTGGGCTGTGGAACTGTGGAGTTATAGCTGGTCCCATGTGTGAGGGGAGAGGAGGGGGATGTTGGGCTAATAAGACAAAACCCAAAACATTCTATAATGTGAGAGAGAGAGGGGGTGAAATGTCATTGTAGTTGCTGACTTATATCATTGTTACCAGTTATTATCAAATACGCACAGTTCTATATATTATACCTGTATTTAGAGTTTTGAATGGGAGAAGTTGTATTCCCTGATATCTGGTGCTTATGTGGTTCTTCACAAGTCGTTTGTGTAGGACCATCAATACACACATCAACTTGGTGCATTAACAATTGTAATGTGTCGCTCATCATCAGAACGAGTCTATGTGAAATAAGTTGCATGGATTTTTCATTCCTTATCTTATAAGTACACTATTAAAGAAATTTCTACAGATATTGTTTTACAGTTGATAATTAAATATAAGCAATACCAAGTCCAATATTACAATAATTACACAGCAATCAATCTTCCTCTTTTGACTGTTATGTAAAAGATCTAATAACGTCTTTAAGACAGAATTGTAAAGAAAGACATTTATGTTGTATCTTACCATGTCTCTCAGAAATGTCTCAAAAGCGGGATGTTTAATGTCCATCTGAACCAACAGAATGGATAGGTAGCTTAACATCTTATCTGTAGGAAGGTATCTCCAACAATACAGCACTCCTTCAGTATTGCACTGAAGGGTCGGCAATGATTATGTGCTCAAGTCCTAAGGGTAGATCTTGCATCTACAATGGCCTGATTTAAAGGCGAGAGTACTACCAGCTGAGCCAAGCTGACACTTGCATCCATGCTTTGGAGTCAAAATGTAATGGTCCATTGCATTTCACCTATGTGGCATTTTAGGAATAATGTATGAAGATCTGATTAGGCATGGATGACCCTATCAATTCATAGGACAATCTTAGCTCCTTTGACGGACTAATTGATCTCAATGAGGAGCAAGTTGATGGCCCATGTTCACTAAATTCCTTTAATGAAAGAATGGTCAACTTTGATCAGTTCAATGCCTGAGAAGCACAGGGTAAAAATATCCGTCAGAACTTAGTAAAATTGTTAATTTATAGTTAAGCCTCGAAATTAATGTTGCAGATGAACTCTTAATGTTTTTTGTGTGACATTCTTTTGTCAGCTATTTTAACATACTCATTAACATCTTTATTTTGAATGGTTTAAGGCCCTTTTTACAATAGACAAAGGCATGTTTTACCAATGTATTGGCCGTTCATCTATTGATATTGGCACCAGTAATTTCTAGAGTTACAAAGATTAACGAGGCCCTTTGCTGGAGTCTGTGAAGAATATGTATTTTATCACACAGCAAGTTTTTTCTATCAGCCCTTTCAGTAAGGAGTGTCTTTACACCATGCACGGATAGTCCACCCTTTGCAGGTTTTCTGACAAGATTGCAGGTTGCTTCAAAGAAACATTCATGAGAATTACGTCCATCGAAAAACCAGATTCTTTTTCAACCCCAGGAACTTAGATCAGTCGGTTGATAATCACTGCGCATCCCCAGATACAAACACAAACAAGACACAGTAGGATTTTTAGGACAGCTTTCACAGTTCTACAGCTACTGGCAGTCCATCAAACATTGAAAACTGGCAAATCTTCAGAAATACAGAAGAAGCAGCTCAGTGCGAGTATCCAGTTCCCTGGTGTGTTCACTTGATTGACTTAAAATGTTGTACTACTTCCCAACAAAAATCTTGACATGGATACTTTAATCCCTGATTCATCTACCCATTCTTTACTCATAAATTCTTCTTTATTTCAGTGTACTTTCTATAAATGAGCTCTTTATTGGATCATTGTTCTTTTTCTCAATCTGGCTCAGTTTTCTTTTCCATAATCCATTTTGTTTATAACATTTTTTATTTTTTTGTTTGACTATATTTTCCTTTATCTTTGCCATGTCCTTGTCCTTTATTCTTACATATTTTCCTTCTGTCCTCTCTGCTCATTGGTTGCTCTACCTCTGCACCACCTCTCTGAATCCCTCCACTGGCTCTGTGCTATCAGATGGCTTGTCAAACATCCAATCTTGGATGAGTTACAATTTCCTCCAGCTAAACATTGGGAAAACCAAATCCATAGTCTTCAGCCCCCGCCACAAACTCCATAACCTCGCGATTGACTCCATCCCCCCGTCTCAGGCTGGACCAGACTGTTCACAACCTCAGCACTCTATTCAATCCTGAACTGCACTTGCAACCCCATAACCTCTGCATTACAAAAACTGCCTCCTTCCACCTCCATAATATCACTTGCCTCCACCCCCTATGTCAGTCCATTTTCTGCTGAAATCCTCATCCATGCCTTGGTCAACTCCAGATTCCATGGCCTAGAAATTCTGGAGTCACGCAGAATACTTCCCCAGCGCATGAATGGTAGAGTCTGAGGAACCCCGGATATTGGGCCTCAAACCTCATTCGCATAGGAGCAGCATTGTGGGAGGAGCCATGAAAGGTGAGTGGTGGAAGATCGGGCTGCTGCCAACGCTGCAACAGCACACAGGTGATGGCCTTGGGGTGATGAGGGGGCGCGGGGATTGCGGACTTCAGGGGTGGAAATGACGGGCTTCAGGCTAACCTCCCATCCTCAACTCTCCATAAACTTCAGATCATCCAAAACTTTGCTACCTGTATCATATGCTGCAACATCTCCTGTCCTCACTGGCTCACGATCTCCGAACACCTCAAATTTAAAGTTCTCATCCAGGTGTTTAAATCCCTCAATGGCCTCACCACTCCTATCTCTGTAACCTCCTCCAACACTACAACCCATCCTGAAGCCTCTGTTCCCCTGATTCCGGCCCCTTGAACTTCCCCACCTCCCTTTGCCCCAGATTTGGTGGCTCGTTCTCCACCCACCTAGACCCAATACGCTCAAATTTCTTCCCCAAACTCCTCTCTTCTCCCCATCTTCCTCTTTTCTTAAGACTCTCATTAATACCCACTTCTTTGACCAAGCTTTTGGTAACCCAAAATACATAGGAAATCTCTTTTGGGTGCTTTTTGCATTTTTTGAGACAAATCATATCAACAACAATTTGCATTTATATAGCACCTTTAACATAGAAAAATGATCCAAGGCACTTCATAGAAGCGCAATCAGACAAAAATTGACATCAAGTCAAAGAAGGAGATATTAGGAGGGGTAACTAAAAGTTGGAGGAACCCAGAGTTCTTGGAGGGTTGTAGGGCTGAAGGAGGTTACAGAGATAGGGAGGCCATGAGGGATTTGAACACAAGGCTGAGAATTTTAAATTGGAGGCATTAGAGGGCCAGGAGGGGATGTAATTTGTGATTTTGACTAGGGCCATTGCAGTGTTATGGCAGGGGTAGAAATCTGATTGGAGTTGTGGGAATGATTGGCACAGATTTGGGAGGTGACAGAACGCTCAAGGACTTTGGAGGCAAGGAAGGTTGGAGGTCAAGTGATAGTTTGAAAGGATAGAGAGGTTGAGGGTGGGTTTTTGATGAAGTCAATGATGGCAATTTTTAAAAGGAGGGGGACATTACCTGAGAAGAGGGAACCATTTACAATGTTAGTCAGCTTGGGGGCCAGGGAGGGAAGTTGGGTGGTCAGCAGTTTAGTGGAAATAGAGTTGAGAGAACAGGAGTTGGGCTTCGTGGACAAAATGAGATAAGATAGGGCATGAGGCTGCAGTTATACGTGCAAGTATAGACAGCAACCATGGTTATACATCTTGCTGTGAAATAGGCAATTAAATATTGATTGCTAATGGGTTTCTAGGCCTCTAGAGCATTTGAGCTACAACTGACAAAAATAATCCAACCAGATATTTATGTTTGCAATTTATGTCCCTTGAGTATATAATTTGCCATCCGTTCATACACTTGCTGCCAGCTTCAGGCCAACCCATTTCCATCATAACACAGATGGATATACCATATGCTTAGAATGTTTTCAACCCAAGTGTTGGCTTCAAATCATCAGGAGTTTCCATGGTATTCACATTAACGCTTTTAATTTTGTTGATAAGCATTGGACGCAATAGTTCCCTACACTGCAGTATCATGGTGACATTCTCATCTTTGGTTTCCCTGCTGATCATTATGATAAACAGCACCAATTACAGTTGGTCTTTTAAGAGAGAAAACCATGATTCCTGAAAGATACAATATGTTTTGCCACTTATTTGGGTTGCTTATCCAAGGATAGCCCCATTGTATTGCCATCTCCTTATTCTTTCTCTCATCACAATTGTTATTACTGACAGCTGTGCTCCTTGCAATAATGCGTTCAACTCATGGCATCATAGGTTACAGGAGTCCACAATTGGATATTATGGTTTAATATGGGGCCTACTAGTTTTAAAATTAAAAAGAGTGTCCTTCAGAAGAAATTGTGATTTCAGCCCTGACATGCCCTAATGTAATTTTACTTCTGTGTTCAACTTACTCTTATCTCAGCCAAGTCTTTTGGATATCAGGCAAATGACCTAGTGACTGATATTCCTCTCTGTATGCAAATGGGCGAGCTGTCCATTCTTCTTGTAATTTGCCAGCTGCTTATAAAATCATAGGAATGTGTGGCTTTGAAACGTGTGATTGCTGAGAATGCAATTTCATTAATGACAACAAAAAAATAGCTGCCAATCATGGCACCCTGTGATAATGATCCTTGATCGTTATTCGAACAGCTGCAAGCCACTTAACAGGTAGAAATATCAAAGTTCATTAATCCAAGCATGGAGTTGCATTATTTGGTAAAAATAGCTGAATGATAAGTAAGAAAATCCTAATTTAATGACAAGGACCTGCAAGCGATGAACACTTGTAATGAAACAAGGCAAGTGTCCTTTCAAATATGCAAAGAAGGTGACAAGCATGTAGATAGATCACTTTCAGAGTGAACATTGCTTCCACTATTCAGAACACCTGGGTGGAGGTTTAGAAAAGATTGCATGACTTGAAGAAAAGCACAAAGGTAAGGCCTGAATATGAATTGAAGCAACACCAACTTGCTTTCCTGTAGTTCAACATAATAAAATTCAACATAATAAAATGTTGCAAAACACTTCACAGAGGCAACAACAAACATCGCGACAGCTGTAGAAGCATTATTGGAAGGTGACAAAAGGCATGGTGCAAAAAGGTGGGTTTTGAGGAGGCTATGCATGGTGGGGAGAGAGGTAGCAAGGTGTAGGGATTTAGAGAGAGTGTTCCAGACTGTGCAGCCAAAATGGAGAAGGCTTTGTGGTCAAAGGTGGAGCCAGGATGGGGAGGAAGAATGCAAAGGAGGCCAAAGTTGGAAGAGTGGGAAGGGCTCAAGGAAGCTGCACACGTAGGGAAGGACTTATAGACGAGGACAAGGATTTTGAATTCAATCTATTGGAGAATAGGGAACTCATGGCATGTAAAGGGATGATGGAGGAGTTGGACTTAGTGCAGGTTGTGATGTGGGCAGCTTTGTTCTGGATGAGTTGTCATTTATACACAGTACTTGGGAGGCTGGATTCAAACTATACATCTATGTACAACAAACCTGAATGATTGGTAAGCAGCTGCACAGTAGAGAAGTGAAGGTTTTAAGGGTCAGGGAAAATCAAATTTAAGCTGTGAAAAGATGGTTTGGAAGTGCTTTTGTGATTTTTCTTTTTCCCCCTTTTTTTGTTCATTTGGTTGCTTAGAAGACTTTGTGCCACAGGTCCTGGCACTGTTGTATTTTGCTTAAGTCCTCGAAATGTGCATAATATGTTAACCTAGGCAAAATCCTGCTATTTTTATATGAGGAGCAATGGAGGGATGCCAGGCAAGTGAAGTTGCACCAATGGACAACTGTGCTCAATGCATTTACTCTCCCACCCACAATGAAAGCAAAGGCACACTTTCCTGGATTTGTCTCAATGCTGCATTGGCTCTAATTCACCAGAGTTCTACCACATGCTGCAATCTGACCTGCAGCCAAACTCCACCATGGACATGGCGCTGCCAGTGGCTGTGAAGGTCCTTTAAAGGCTTTTATGTCTCAGGCTTATTACTGGCATGCTAGAGTGTTGCCCTCTGGGGAGAGTACCCTCGAGTGCCAAAGAAGGACAATTTTCTGACACTCACTTCATGCAGCATAACATCCATTTCACCAGCCATGAAACGGGGTTTCTAGTACTGGGCAGATCTGCCACTTGTTCCAGACCTTGGATCATTCCTCCACATTGAGTTTCTTTTCACTTCTTTTCACTTCATTTTTGCGTGAAACTTTTTGACCCTCTCTCCCCCTTCAACCATTGCCAAAAACTGCTGAACAGGTTGAAATGCTTTTTGAACATTTCTAAAAGCTGTTAGAATTTTTGCTCACCATGCCCCATCCTTAAGTGGACACATCTCTTTAAATTTTACGCACACTGCAATTTTCTGGTTTGCCCCTCCCCACCCGCCAATTAGGCTGGCTCCAGCACAAGCCTGAAGCGGCAGTGGGAGCTGTGAATAATTATGAAGATGAGTTGACCACAGAAAATTACATTACATTTCTGGCGAGATTTAGCACTGGTTCCCAGCCACGCTGCTTGAACTTTGCCAGAACCCGAAATTCTACGTTCCAATATGATGTGGCAGTTGCGGAAAGCTGCACAAATTTATTATTAGTGACCTTTAACAGAAACTTATGAAGCAAAAATCAGACCTTTTCTCATTTTTCTCTAGCTTTTTGGAGTCAGGGAAATCATGTGGCAGCAGGTGATTCATTTCAGAAGCCAATGTACAGTGTAACGGTCCTCTGCTATGATCCCCGGATCTTGTTACTGTTTACCTAGATATTGGACAGAAAGAGCTGCACTCCGGAACGTAGGGGATGTGAGGTCCGCGTACTAGAATGGCTGGTGATGCTGAACTCAAGAAAACATCTAACATAAAACATGAAAAATATGACAGCAATTCTGCCTTTCATTTTATCCAGCAATTATAAGCAGGACTCCACTCATACTAAATATGATGCTTAGGGGTGAAGAATTTTATATTTTATAACAGTGTGTGCTATAATTAATGTCCTGTAATGCAGTATTAAATGTTGCATAAGAAAGAGAAGCATTAAGGCCTACTAACCTCACAATCAAGATAACAGCATAGCCCAGATTTTACACTTGCAGCAAAATCTTTGCCAGGGTATGTTGGCTACCACAGTTCATTGACTTGACTGTGTCCAATTTTGTGAGGTGAATTGGTTTCAGTAAATAGCATAAACTCTCAGCACAGATTTGACCTTGTGCCAGAAGCTAGCATAGTGTGGAGGCATGAAGCACAGACTGTGGACAAGTGATGGACCAACCCTCATTTGATGGCTGGTAAAGTGGACTTTCCCAAACTGGATTGCTGCATGAGGCGAGTGTGAAGAGGGTTACACTGTTTGATGCTCCAGGACATCATCCCCAGAAGATGGCAGTGGACCTTGCCTGACACAAAGTGGTGTTGAGGCTCAAAGGCCTGTACAGTACAAAGGTGTCATTTACAATGCTGTGCACTTTTGGGAATTCTGCCACTCATGGTAGTAGAAAGCCTAGGAAGCTGATGCCTTTTGAAAATAAGGCCTCTGTCACTTTATGCATCTGTGGATAGTCCATTGACCGATTTGGCACACCACCAGTGGTGGTTTAGGAGAATCCAGTGGTGTAAAAGTTTAATGCAGTAGTGACCTTCATGGCCAGAAGAAGAGCCTTTCCTCTGATAGAAATCTGCAGGTCTGCCTCCAAGAGATGGCATAGCTATGTGACAGTCCCCCTGGGAAGTGAAAGTTCCAAAAACATACGTCCTCTGACAAAGACTGCCTCGCCCAGTAAATGCAGGTCCTGGGGTAAGAGTGCATGCGTACATAATGCATGAGGTATCGTCTCACGTGCTTTTCTTGTCCACTCAAAAATTGATCTTCCTCCTCCAAATCAAGGAGCACCATTAGAACCCCTAAGGAATTCCTATCCTGCCTACTTTGATTTCTGAAAACAAAATAACTGCTGGATAACAACTGTAGGAAATGGAATTGGAAATAAAAATCTGTCAGTACAAAAAATCAAGCCTTTAACAATAACAAATGTTAATGCACCAATAAAAATGTAGGTAAAGCCTTGTAATAAGCAAAGATAATCTAATTTTCCCATACTTACCTTTAAGAAGTCTACACTTACATGTTAATTGTATGATTTATATCAATGAGTGTTAATTGTATTCAGGTGGTGGGTCTCAATTGGGGACTCGATTGTATCCTTTATATAGGAGAGCTTATGTAGGGTGTGGTGTGTGTATATAGGGGAATCTCTGTGAATAAAGGCCTGGAAAGAGCAAAAGACCAGGCTCTAATATTCTATCCTTCACCACAGGGCTATCTAATTCTAACATTACAGGCCAGGCCATCCTCACTGATGTGGCCATTTTGACAACAGTGAGAAAGTGGTGTGATCCAATGAAATTTGTATGTATAATGACGCTTGTACTTGTCATCAGCATAGCCTCTTTAATGCTGGCATTTTTCTTTGCCACAAAATGTGGAATTCTGCAAAATGATTATACCAGCCTGTACATCAAATTTGACAGCCTGTACTCGCCTATCTGTGAATAGTGCCTTATAAATTCAGGGCTTATATCTATAAGATCCTAATGGTGAAATTGCTGTGTACTTTTTTTTATGATGCAACTGTGAGGTGTGCTTATTTTATAGTTACAACCTCACAAGCTGCTTTTTATATTGATAATGTGCAGTAGGCATGCTGTATGCCCATTGCTAGTGGCATGCTGCAGTATAAATAAAGCAAACTCTAAGGAGGTGAAATTGGTCTTTGCCAGCAGCGCGAAACAGGCTCATGGTGAACCGGCAGCCCTTTTTACACTGTGCCTGATTTTCTTTTCAATTTTGGGTGCAGTGTAAAACTGCTGAAGACCAATTTCACCCCATGACGCTGGTTCATGGGATCTGATTGTTCAGTAACAGACTGGTACATAAAAAAAGAGGAATAGATCATGCAGAGATCAGGGGTCTCCTCTTGAGCACCATTCTCCTGGAAATCCAATCAATAATGTATTACAAGATCTCCTGTAAGTGTCACACTTTCTCTGTTGCACTTTCCCAATAACACTCCTATTGTTATAAACAACACACCTTCTGATTCACCATGAGCCACACCACAGGAGATCTAATACTAATATAAAAATGGCAAGTATGTATAACCTTAAACATTTACAATTAGGATTGAGTGCTTATATTAACTGAAGTCTACATGTTCAAACAGGCCCTCCAATCACAGCGTGCATCAAATTATAAAATATGCATACAGGTCAAACTGATAAATTAAGAGAATGAAGATATAGCAAAACTACAAAATTCTAAATGTGAAGATGGGAAAATGATAAGGGGGCTGGGAAGAGTAGAACAGCAGGATAAATAATGATGGACTGCTTCTGCCAGCCTGCAGCTGAGGTAGTTTGGGTGAGTAATGCAGTAAGGATAACCCTCAAATCAGCACACTCTCAATTATCTCTTGAATGGTAAGCATTAAAAATATAATGAGCATATTTTGCTTAAATGGGTATGGTTATTTCATATTCTAACACAGTCTTTTTAGGTCTGTCATGCAATTGTAGGAATGAATTCATTGTTGACTTTTTGACTGGATCCTGACATACCTACACATTCTGCAAACTTTCCAATCAGCAGAAACCTTTTTTTTTCACTACAGTGCTGCACGATTGACACTGCTGTAATATTTTGAAAGAACTAACTAATCTTAGACACCAGTGGCAATGGAATGCTGATGATCTTAGACCTTTAAAGACATGTAAAGGGGGTGGGTGGTGCAGTGATTAGCACACTGGCCTTTCACCTTTCACTTCTGGGACTAGATTGATGGGATGAGAATTGTTTCTTGGTGTGTGTCAGTTATCTAAAATGAATTTTGGCCAGTCTGACATCAGTTCCTATATACGTGGATCCTCAGCACAAAATTGATTCAGGCTGCTGTGAAAAACAACAAAAAGGTCACACTGGTGCAGTAAAATGTGCCCTTCTGAAGTTAGATTTAAGACAACTGTTGGGGGAGAGGAGGGAGAGTTTTACTTTGCACCTGACTGCTACACTTGACCTGTGCTTCATGCTGACACGGGGTGCCTGAATTGGAAAAGTTCCATTTCCCAACACTAACATCTGTCAATTTGATGAGCACAATAAGGGGCTCAAAAAAAGGTGCCACAGTAGCTTAGTGTTGTAGTGCTGGCTTCCCATACTGATGATCATGGGGTCCAAGGCTGGAACCTGGCCATTATTATTCACCTGGAACTGCTGTGTTGAACATTATCAAATCTAACCTGAGTTCCTAGGTAAATTACCCAGAACGTCCTAAATGGTGCCAAAGCACAAAGTGTTTCACAAGTAAATATTTAGTTACATAGGTAATTAAATAACTCCCTTATAGTAGATTTTCCCTGCATCATTAAAGCACTCTATGCTCACCCACTAGAAATAGTACAGCTCAAGATAAATAGAATTCCACCTGAGTATTGAAAGTAGCTATTTGGATGTTGCAGCCAATAAATAGTCTAGTAGAGACAAGAAACTATTTTTCAACAGAAAACAAAATCCAAGACCTAACCAGGCCATTGTTCACATAAGTGGTTGAGTCTGCTTGTAAACATTGGTGTCACATCACATTGGTGCCATGGTGCACTCTCTATATCAAATGTTTACATTCAATGTAATGAAAAATCAGAAAGACTTGCATTTATATAACGCCTTTCATGTCCTCAGCATGTTCCAAAGCACTTTACAGCCAATTAAGTACTTTTTGAAGTGTGTTCACTGTTGTAATGTAGTGAACGCGGCAGCCAATTTGCACAATCTGTAGTAAAACATTTAAAACTGTTTTATGTAATCGAGGTGATGTGCAAATTGAAATGCTGAATCTCAAGTCATAAAGCTTCAAATATTATGTGACTGTTGGTATCTAGAAGTAGAACACTCACTCTACTTGTGCGGCTTCATGCTCAGTTCAGATTTCTGACTTGGCCTGACTCAACTATGTCTCAATAACATTGAACTCAGATTTTGTCAGGTGTAGCTTGGATTTCTTGGTAAATGCAGAAATTGGCCATTTTACAAGAAATCCCAGCTAATTTGCAGATTGGCCCAGTTGGAGGAACCACATTATGATGGATTGAATTTTTCAACCAGTACTTTGACTAACCTTAGCTGAACCACCTCGAACTTCATGATAGGCAATAGGTAATCTCATTACATTGTCTGACTCAAATATGATAAACTGCAAGCAATCTGAAGAATTCATACTAAATATAAATAATAATATTCATAAAATATGAATATGAGAAACATAGGTGAAGGTTGAGTGAAAAGGAAAGGAATACATTTCACAACAAAAAATATCTGGCATTAGAACAGTCATATCACTGAAATTGTAAACTGCAGTAATTGCTTATGAATGTTTTACAGCATTAATTAATAAACCAGATGTACCCTTTGTTAAATCTATATCTACACATTACAATGCATATTAACATTTCACTAACATAAACTAGGCCATGAAATTACCATGCTTTAAAAATTTGACATGAACACTCAGCATTACTGTTAAAAAATGGAGTTATGAGAAACAACAGGTAATAATGCCCTACACTCTATGATAAATTTTGCATATGGTTTTAATGAACTTAATAAAAAATAGATGATCAGATGATATGTTGTAGTTAGGGTTGATAAAAAGAGACGACTGTACTGTTGCCTGATGTGTTGTAATAGGAGCTGATAAAAAGATTTCTGTACTGAGAATTGCAACCACCTAACCAAAACCAGTACCTTCTGATTTTTAAATAGATTTATATTTTGTATAATTACTTTTCCATATGCCTATTGAAGTTTAATCCCTACCACGAGGAGTATGAATAAACATATTTTAGACATAAAACCCAAATGCAGTGGTTAATAATAAATCACTTTCTAAAAAAACAAAAATACACTGAGGTTACTAAAGTATTCACACTGCAAACAGAAGCCAAGGGAATAACTATGTGCATTTCTTTGCCCCTTTTGTCTTCCTCAGTAAAAATTCCTTCTGTTTCCAATGCATTAATAGTGAATTTTTTTTATGTCAGCTACATTTTAGGAACGCTAGGTCTAGCTGTAACTAGCCACGGCACAGCTACTGTATATCAGAATGTAGCATTTTGATCATTAATTTATCACAGTTCTAGCAGTTTGTTTGACAGGTACGGATTCTTTCATCTAATGGCTACACAGCAAGTGTGCAGTACTCTAAAGCGTGGATGCCACTGACTTCAGGTAGGAAAGCAGCAGACAACAGCCACCTTCCTACCTTTAGCCAATTTACTCTATTTTTCAAAGACAAAAAAAGGTACATATAATAATTGATGAGAATTCAGTTCTGCTTGTTATACGGCACCAATTTTTAAGCATTTTTATGAGAACTTCATTGTACATGAACAAAAGATTTGGCATCTGTCACTATATCTCGTTGAGTGAACTCAACGATCGCTGGAAAACAATTCATGATTTGCTTATATTAAACCTCTGGAAGGTTTTTGCATTGTTAAAGGATACTTTTTTGTGTATGTTTAATAATAAGAGAAATTTGTATTTTCTATATTGTTACTAATTTTTTAAAATTAAAATGTATTTTTTTTTGCTTGGACACAAATACTGCAGGATAATGGCATAAATTACAAGGCTCTTTGCCTATCCATGATCTTTTTTTTAAGAGAAAAACCGTTTTAAATACAACACATAAATTTAATAAAGGTAGTTTCATCGTGTGTGTGTGTGTGTGCGTGTATGTATATATATATAAAATCTGCATAACAGTATATGTAAGCATTGTAATGAAAAGGCTTTGCATACAATATACAGCTTCAATTTATGCCACTAATAAAGTTCAAACAGCTTTTTCAATTAAGAGAAAAAAGATTCATGCAACCATGAGTGGATGTTCTATTCCTACAAATCCTTCTTGAACAGGAAAAGGAATGGATCCACTAGCATGTGTACCTGAAGTTTAACACCTTTAATTTTCCCAGAATGATTGGAAATGAGGATAAACCACAACTTGAATGTATCTGGTGCTCCACACATGTAATAGGACATATCAGAATGCTGTACAATAAGACCATAATATGTGTGAGAGAACCACCAACAAATGCGCTAAATACAGTGGCCCACATAGTATTTTTCGGAGTGTAGTATCTTCAACTACATCTATTCTGTCCTGTTGAAGATTGAGACTAAAGAGGAAGATTTCCTCTGTTCCTATTTCATAGCAAAATCATTATAGTGTTCTTTATAATCGTACTTACAATTTTCTACAAAAAGCACTCAGGAGAGATCTCCATGAGTGAGTTGCTATCTAAAAAAAAATAAAAATAAAACTGTTGGACTATAACCTGGTGTTGTAAGATTCCTTACATTTGTACCCTCCTTCTGTAGACCAGGGTTCCATAACCCCAGCTCAATCATTCTGGTTCATGTGTCTGCACTGCCATATTATTTTCATATCCCAAATACCTTCCACCCCAGCGCCCCCCTGCCCCCTAACCTATGAATGAGAAAAATAGACAGTAAGAGTCACAGAAAGAGCCTTCCTCTTTTTGTGAATCAGAGCAATAATTTCCTCAGCTAGTGTGCTGGGCAATTTAAAGAAAGATCTAGCATTTACATAGGGTCTTTCACATCCTCTGGATGACTCAAAGCATTTTACAGCCAATGAATTACTTTTGAAGTGTAGACACTGTTGTTACATAGGTAAATCTGTCAGCCAATTTTCACACAGCCAGATCCCACAAGCAGCAATGAGATAACTGACCAGTTAACCTGTTCTTGGTGGCATTGGCTGAGGGATAAATGTTGACCAGGACACTGGAAGAACTCTGCTGCTCTTCTTCAAATAGTGCCATGGGATCTTTTCTATCCACCTGAGAAGGCAGGACCTTGGTTTAATGTCTAACCTGAAAGACAATGGGGTAAATTTTCAATGGAAATCAAAATCGGGTGGTTTCCATAACGGGTGGCTGATCTGCAATGCCAGTTTTGCGCCCAGGCAGCAAATCTACCTGACCACCTCCAACTGTGCAGTATTCCCTCAATATTGCACTTAAGTTTCAGCCTTCTTTATGCACTTATGAACCCACAATCTTATGATTCAGAGGCAAGACATCTTCAGAAGCAGACACATACTTAAACAGTGCAACAAACATGGAAATAAGATATCTCATAATACATTTTTAAAACTCAGTTTTTGGTAATTTATGGTAATTTTTTGGAGTTTTTTTTCTCCTCACTGAAACCCATAGTGTATTTTCTGAAGCTTTGAAGGCATCTTTATCGCAACAGAATGATTTGGATTAAAACTGAAAAACTACCACGATTGCATTTTCTTAAACATGATGTGCCTAATGTGCATAAATGATGGTTTGTTGGCTTCAAACTTTCATATTCAGCATAAAGAGGGACTTGAAGAAGGAATATTTGGTTTGGCGCTATCCTCAGATCCTGATTGTTTACGCTGATTGCCACTTTTACACCGGTTTTTACATTCCAGTGTATGTTACTGCGATTCTTAGGAAATTTCAGCATAACTCACCAACAGGAAAATCAGTGTAAATTTTCAGGAAATTCTGGGCCATTTAGAGAGAATAGTATTGCATTTCCCTTTAGCCATAGTGAGTTTATTTAGGGTCTCACTTAACCCTTTATTCTGCTCAGTCTGCTCCAACTCTACATTGTCCCAACTTGCTTACAAGGCTTCATTAGCCTTTTTTAGTTTGGGATAAATAGTTTATAATATTCTCCTTGCATCCCAGAAAATGTAGGTGTCACCTCAAAATATGTAGTTTGTGTCCTTTGTACAGTTTAATCTTATTTACAAAATCATTTAAATTGATTTACTTAAGAGAATAATGTTTAGTATGTAGAAGGTAAGTGGATTAATAGAATAAGAATGCATGGCCCATGTGATCTCCTGGATTGGTTTCGATCGCCTTAGTGGGGGTTGGAGAGGAATTTCCAGAGGTTTTTTCCCCCCTTATTGGCCTTGGGTTTTTCTGGGTTTTTTGCCTCTCCCAGGAGAGTACGTGGCTGCGGGAGGGAGGGGGGGAAAGTGTCTAGTCATGATGCACCAGCCATCATTGTATGGGGCAGGCTCGATAGACCAGTTGGTCTTTTCCTGCTCATCATTTTCTTATGTTTGTATTAGTCTCCAAGAAAACAGTTGAGAAAAGGCATGCTGCTGACCCATGGAAAGTAAAATGTGATCAGAAATTCTTCTAGAACTGATATCTTGGAAGACATTCTATCCACATGAGTTCAAGAAATCAGCTAAAAGTCAATCTAGTAGTGCATACTCTACTAGTAAGGCAGATTCTATTGGAAAGTTGCAACCTTCTATATCTCATTTACAGACGGAGTAAAGCTCCCTCTAATTTGCCCAATTAATGTGGCTAAATACCTACCTCAGAATAATATCTCTGCTGTACTAGTGTGATTTCTTTTCACATCAGCTGTCCTTTCTGAGATTGCAAAATTAGTTAATTTGATAATTTTTTGTGCTGACTTAGTTAGGTTTGTACTTTGAGCCTTTAGCCACTTGGACTGGTGTGACATTACCAAAACTCTATTTTAGGAGAGACCTTTCAGAAGGAGGGAGATCCAAACCATACATTCAGCAACAGCTAGATTAGCTGCTAGTTAAACAATACCTAAGGAAGGTCCCAATCCAAGTTTAGAGCTTCATTGGAATCCTGGATTTTGTGAGAATTGGTTATAATCTGTAATATTAGTGCCTATTGTTGTATTTCAAAATCCCAACAGTCCTGTCAAATACAAAATTCACTTTTCTGAGCATGGCTTAATCAAAACTGATACAAAACCCTATATTCTTCAACTTAGCTCTGTAACTAGATGGTCCATATTTAATATTTGCTTTAAATGGGTTGACATTAAGTCTTAAGAATATAGCAAGATGAGGAACAAGGAAAGGCTAGTCATGCATCTAACTTCTCCCTTTAGCATCCATATACCTAAATATTATTTAGCATTAACTAGCTGACACCTGTTGGCATGCTGATACTGTGACTAGAAAAAGCATCTGCATAGCACTTACATGACTGTTCTTCCTAATGTAGTTAGATACACAGTAACCCCACTATAATGTTCCCTCTGGGAGCCATATAAAAGCAAGTTATAGTTATATGGAAACTTCACATTTGGCATCAAATGTATGTGCCTACCTCCACACAGCTGAAAACAATCATGGTGTGTGGGAGATAGGGCCTGGGAGAGTGGCCTGCATAATAATTTTTTGTGATAAATTATATTTGGCAAAATATTAATTGGATCACACCCAATGTACCATAATACGCCTACACAAATATTTTCTTAGGATATAGTTCATGCACTAAGTATACATAATTAGCCAACTTCCCTTACACACACCATTGTACAGGGAAAGTTAGTTTTCTTTCTACATCTCTTTTGCACTTGTCTAAAGGCTTTCTGATAGAGGGGAAAGGGGCTCTGTCTCCCATTACTAAAGTTGGTGTCCTTCAAACTTCTCCGGTGCAAGACCTGAGAAACGTCTGGAATATTTATAGAACCTTTCATCACCAGAGCTTGACAAGGACCTCATGCTTACCAGGAAAGTAATTTATTTGAGGAAAAATCAAAACAACACACCAGCCAGAAAAATTCAGACTACTTTACCCCTCTTGACTTTTCCTTCCTCCCAAGTTTGGTTTCATCCTGATCACAACTACATCATTTATCTTTTCTACTCTTTTCAACCTTGGTGGTATCCTGCATTATAGAACCTGGCTCTTCACTAGGTTGTCGACTTTTTTTTAAAAAATCTGTTGGTGGAGAGGAATGGTGGAGAATCAGATAAAAAGCATCAGATAAAAATATGAAGTTTAAATATGGGACCTTTGACATTGTCATTAATTTACAGTGATGGTTAATCTGGAACACTATTTTGCTGATATCATCCATTCATACCTTACCTGAGATGTTCCTATGCAATACTTGTGGCAATTAAAAAGTGTATCTGTGAAATATGACATTAGGAGCTTTCCTTTCCTATGATCCAGTTGTTTACTGACTCACCAAAAACCAGTGGGGAATAAAAAATATCTTATCATCTCAAAATGTTAATGTTAGCTTTGGAAATATAATGCCATATGATCCCAGAACTGTAACACGGTGCAAATATTTCCTCCATTCAAAAATACAGTGAGGCAGAGTTTTATTGGGAATGATTTTGGTCTCTCCGCTGTCCTATTTTCCAGCAGTAACGGGCTGATAGCGAGACCAAAATCGCAAATAAAAACTTACTGTCGCCTTCCTACCTGCTGCCATGTTCAAGCGGACCTTGAAATAGGCGACATCACTCCTGCAGCAAACAGGCAGGAGCTTTCTTCGGCCATGCAGAATGATGTAGATAAGACCTCAATGCCATGTTAGTCCTCCAAGGCACAGCGTCCCCAAAGTGTAGGTCCTGCTCACTGCCTCCGAGCAGAAAGTGGCCAAACCACTGTCCCTTAGAGATTGCAGGAGGCCGCAAGAAAAAAAGTCAAAGCTAAATAGTTTGGGGAGGATTTTTTGGTAGTAGGATAAGCATAATTGCTCTTCCTGCACCTCCCTAGATATCCTCCCAAACTTTAACGTACTTGTCCACTGTTGTTATTTAGGCAAACATCGCACCCATTTTGCACACAGCAAGATCCCACAAACAGCAATGAGGTGAATAACCAATTAAGATGTTTTGGTGACGTTGGTTGAGATAGGATTGTTGGCCAGGATATACGGAGAACTATTCATCTTCAAATAGTGCCATGGGATCTTTAATATCCACCTGAACCACTAGAGCAGGCAGACTATGGCTTAGATTAGCGTTTCATCTGAAGTACAGCACCTTTGACAATGTAGCACTCCACCAGTATTGCAGTGGAGGGTCAGCCTGGAGTGAATTTTCTGATTCAGAGCTGAGAGTGCTACCAGCTGAGCCAAGCCAACAAGGTATACGAAAGAAGCACAGAGTAATTTGCCCTCCAATTCCCATGCCCCCCACACTCACTTCCACTTGACACCTCACCTACAGGGTGATTCTCCTACTAGTGGAATGGTTGAGGTCAGGAAAGTATTATATAGAGGATCACAGGGATCAACCAACATCCCTGTAGAACTACTTAAGAATCTCTCCAAAATAATGTGCATTGGCCTTGTATGACTTAAGAAATAAATGTACATTATCACTGTAAAGTGTTATTGTTTACTGTACTATGCTTCTTAAAATAAATGAAATCTGGTAATTTAGCATGAATACGCTGCTGTATCTAGGGTCAATCAAATCCTGCCTTGTCTCTTTGATTTTGCAAGACACAGTGGGGAGAAACTACGGTGTGTCGCGCACATTTTCGGGGTCCAAAGCGGGCGCCACAAAGTTGAATTCAGGAGTGCGATGTGTGCCGGAAAAGTGCTGGAAGTGCGTGTGCTGCCATTTGGTCCAGGCGCTTGTTAAGCATCCCCAGCCACCGCGTGCAACCAACGCAAGCATCATTTAGATATTATAATCAGGGCCCTGCACCTAAATCAGGGCCTTTTTCAGAAATTGATGTCTGTGCACACTTGACAGATCATTTCCTTAACCCGCCCAGCACATCATGGTGGGAACAGTCAGTAAGCAACTTTCAGAAGCAATATTTAAAAAGATCCTCACCTCCATTAAGCAAAATCTTTGGTTGGTCGTTTTAGGCCGCGAGGGTGCTTTTGGGTCAGATTTTTGACTGCTGTGGCTACTGTTTGGTTGTTAAATAGTCCATTTGTGGAGGGCTACAACTGTTTCCCTGAATTATGGGCCTGCTGCTGTACTTACCCTTGATGCTCCCAAATGAGGAGGAGGAGAAGCAGCAGCAGCTGCAAGGAAGGTAGCAAAGATTGAACAGGCTGCAAGAAGAGGGCAAAGGAGGCCTTACAGCATGCGTGTGTTCAGGAACAGAACATCATATCTTGACCTCACAGAGGAGCAGTGTGTAAGGCACTTTTTAAGTCAGAGGAAGCAGAAGAAGAGCACGGCCCAGCAGTACAGCGAGCAGCCAGAGCTGTAAGGCAGCAAATTATTAAGGAGAGATCCTCCTGATTAATCTCTCCCCTGTCCCCAAGCACCAACTCTTTCTGTTTGACCCAGTCCTGACACCCACCTTATCAATGCCCTCAAAATATACAACTTTTTTGTTCCTCTTACCTCAGTATGATTATGAAGACCAACCACTATACTAAAACAAAATCTTTTTCTGTGGCATGCTACCTTATCCCCATCACCGACAAGACATAACTTCTCTGAAATATTCACTAACTTTACTGTTAATGCAAAGTATGGCTTTGAATGCAGAAGGAAACTATATTCAAAAGCATACAGCTCGGTATATACACATACATTTTGTACATTCTGCCATTACCACTACAAACTCTCTCTAGAAATGAATTTTTATTCTCTGTCTGAACTTTCTGCAACTCAGTATTTGCAATGTAAAACACCCTGGGGGTTAAATTGGCTAACTCCTGAAAACGGGTGCTGGGATCGCAGTGGGTGATTAACCCATGCTGGTCGGTTGTGATGCAGGCAGCAGGGGGCCCGATACTGAGAGTGGCTAGCACCTCTTAAAGGGAAGGTGCACTGTGGCTGCAGGAAGTGGTGGAAGTCAATGGTGAAGTGAATCTGTCCTGCAATGTAGTGAAGCATGGTGATGATGGGAACTCTGGAATTTTTAATGAGTAACAACTTGGTGCTCAAAGTTTGTGGGATTCTTATATTTTGAAAATATAAGGTACGAGTCTGAACAGAGATCAGAAATCGCACAAGTAAAACACAGATGTAGGTCTCATCCTTATGTTTAAAAACTAGTGTTACATTTTAAAATATTGAATAAAGGTTTCTCAAAGCTACATCCCACATCCTCCAATCTGCACATCAGACCCGACCAATCTGCCGCTCTGAGTTTGTACCGGGCCTGCGAGAGAGCGTGCACCAAGGCTCTCGGATGATGCACTAGAGGCATTGGTGGAAAAGGGGGACAGAAGGAGGGGCATCCTATATCCGCAGGGGGGCAAGAGCCCCTCCAGACATATGGTCATGAGGTAGTAGAGGACGAGGTCAATGCCAGGAGCATAGCATCGCGAACATGAATGCAGAGCAGGAAGAAGTTCAATGCTTTGACACGAGTGGTCAAGGTGAGTGAGGTCAATTGTCAAGTAGCATCTTCTACCAACTGCACCACTAGCCGCATCCACTGCTCCACGCACTACACCCCCCATCACCCATCTACCAACAAACTCTCTCAATCAGCACTCAACTCTTCCAATCAAATGTTGCATCTCACCCTCACACATTATCACTGTTGCAAGCCACATACCCACAACTCACAGGTCACACACACTGGCAGCTATTCAACCATGACAGCCACATCACCCAAACATCTAGCAGGACACCCACCAACACACTTGCCACCGGAGAAGGTGGTGCATAACAGGAGGCAGCAAGTGGCAGTGGCTCCATGGAACATGAGCTGCTGTCCTCTCTCAGGATGACAGCATTCCTGTCCCACCCCTGCCACTCCCCCAGTGCCCTTGCTGTTGCCTGTCAGCTAGCCAGCCCATTCCCTGTAGAGTATTGCAACTTTATTCAAATATAGGAAACCTCCAAAAACAGGTATAAATGCACCAGCAGCCAGAATAAATAATCCAGCAACTAACCTGTAACTCCTGCATGATCACTTTAAATAGCGCTGGTGGGGAGTCCTCCATGCCATTTAAGACCTGTTCAGCTGTGCAAGGTTAAGACAGTGCGTTGGCTGAAGCGTGGAGTTCCAAAATAGCAGTGGTCCCTTTAAATTAGCGCTGCACACTGATTAACGTCATTAATCTCTCAACTCTACATGCTGCTGGCTTACGTTAGGTGCAACTACCTTTACCAAGATGGCGTCCTGCGCATGTCACGCCGGATGTGTGCGCGGGCATCTCGGACACCATTTTTGGAGCTTAGGTGTCTGTGTAGCGCCTACCAAACGGGCGCTACGCAGCTCAATTTCACCTCCTGTGTTTTAGTCTAGAGGTGTTATACAATTTTTCTGTCACTAGTATCCAGATGCATATTTGAATTGATTAGATATATAAACTCCCTGCAGGCAGACACACATCAAAAGAGCTTTTCACCACCTTTCTAACCACAGGCTACACATCTAAAATATCACAAACAGCTCAAAATGTATGTTTTTTTGGGTTTTAGGACACTACCATATATTATTAATTGAGTGAAACAACAATTAGGGACGAAGAGGATCTCTCTCTCTCTCTCTCTCTCTCTCATGCATGTTCTTTCTCTTCCACTCTTCCCTTATGATGGGAAATTGGTTTTTCTTCACAAGTGTAATTGACTTGTAATTCTTGAGCACTGCTGTCGGAAATCACCATCACACATCTGATTACAAAGAGTTCTGGATGGCCATCAATTTCCTATAGTTTTTATTCTGTGAGGTTGATTTCACAGATAATGCACAACAAAGTTAGAATGGACTTGGACATTGATTGCCTCATAAGGGGAATAAAAAATGTATCAAAGTTCTGCCTATGTAGTATTCCACTTATAGTGTAGGGCAAACACTTTATAATTAGGCTGTTGGAAAATTTATTTATACATTTGACGTCATGTAACGTGGCAGTCAACAGTTGTTAATGATAGTCATCATGGTTTTGTTTAATGAAATCAGATCGTGCACGTTTCTTCAGTAGCCATTTATTGGAATGAAGCAGGGGAATCTTGAACTGCTTTACAGCCTTAACTGGAAGCAGTGGCAGTGTTATGAGTAAGTGGCACTGACAGCAATAAATGAGCGATCAGCCTAAACCTAGGCTATTTGATGGAGTTGCTACATACACTGTTTATAATAATTGCCAGGAGATGAAGTTGAAAATTTTGTTTGCAATAATCCTGACTGTAGGACCAGATGGTATTAGTTCAACTGGAATCGGGATTTTATTAATGAGTTGGAGCCCATTTGGTTCATCGGTTTCGGGCTTAAACGAAAGACTATGAAACAGGGTAGTTGCAGAACATGCAGAGTTTCATTTGAAACCTGTTTTAAGTTATAACATTTGTTGGAGGGTAACCTGAGATGGGGATGGGGCTCAGCAGTTGATTTAGAGTAGCAACTTGTTTTCAGTGAGAACCTTTGGTTCAAGTTAAAATTTCATTTAAAAATTGTTTTTTTTTAATACTATAGCAATGCGATATTTTTCTGATATGTGAGTGATCCCATCTTCTAATATATATGTATAAAAAATTTGCGTGTGTATGTTGAGGGAAGGGGTAGCTGGGAGAGTTCTTCCAAGGCATTGCACCGCCCACTGTCTAGCGATTTAAAAAAAATCTTACTTTCGCAGTGAGTATTTGTGCTATTTGAAGTGAGGGATGCCAACGCTGAGGAATTTTTCTACTTTGGCTACCCAGTATTGGCATCAAGCACTCAAAGGTCAGGTATAGCACAGCTGGTGCAGAGTAAAACTCCCTCTAATCTACTTCAGCACTATAGCCTGATTTTCCGAATCCAGCAGCAGTCTTGGGAGGATGTCCAGGCCCAATTTTCTGACTTAAACTTCGTTTCCACCAACCCCCCACCAACTTATTTGACTGGGCTCCCAATGAATGGAAAACACAGGCTGGGAGTTAGGCCTGCAATCAGATAGGTTGCAAGTCATAAAATGGGGTGAATCAGCATCCCTTCAATGGGAGTTGGCTGCAACTGTTGTGGTAGAAGAGAGCGACAGTATGATCATATGTGCAGTGATGATGGTGCCAAGGACTGCAGCCTCCAACATAACTCCGAGGCATGAAATGCCACAAAGGAGGGTGGCCCTGTTTGGCGCTGAAGGACACCTGTCTGTCAAATCCCAGTGTGAATTGTCCCATTTCCCACACCGACCATCCGTGTAGCCTTTCTAAGTGGATTGCCAATCGATGGTAAATTTTGGACAATATTCTGCTGTGGACTAATATCAAACAGAGACAGCTGAGGTGCATTTCATGAAGGACCCTTGCACCTAACAAAAAGAAGCAGCTTTTATGCCATTAGTCTGATCTGGATTCAAACACAGGTCCAAGAGATACCAGGACATCATGCTTACCCACTGCATCACCCAGATAGTTTTTCATTTAAATATACTGCTTGAAGCATATACACATGGAGCTCTGACTAGGATGTTAACATATTTGTGAAAATTATCTTATTGTTCAAATAATAGGTAAGAATTTATCAAACTTGTATTAGGCCTACATGTTGAGTAAATTTGGTTTGTTCTAAAGCTGCGTATTCTTTGTAGAATCTGAAGTATGTCTTTAAATGAATTCTGGACATGTCCTCTTATCAACCATTAATTTAAGGAGTCTTACAACACCAGGTTATAGTCCAACAGCTTTATTTAAAATCACAAGCTTTCGGAGGCTTTCTCCTTCGTCAGGTGACGAAGGAGAAAGGAGAAGGACGAAGGAGAAAGCCTCCGAAAGCTTGTGGTTTTAAATAAAGCTGTTGGACTATAACCTGGTGTTGTAAGACTCCTTACATTTGTCCACCCCAGTCCATCACCGGCATCTCCACATCACAACTATTAATTGTCACCTCACCAGTAAAATAACAAACCTAAGCACAGTGAAATTACACACCCTCCTCATAGAATAAATTTTATTGATTTACTTGAAAGCAATGGAACAGCAATATAAAAGCATTGTCAGGGTCAGCGATATAAAACTGCAGTGCTACCATGTGACAGCATTTGTTTAAAAATTGACAAATCTGATAGCAAATTCGGTTTTATGTCACTTTTAAAGAGCAGCAAAGGCAGAGCAAGAAGATGCTCATGCAGAGAATGGGAACCTACAGGAATGTAACATTTAGGAGAGACCTCCATCAGTGCACTCACATTAAGCACTCGAAACAAAGTATTCAGAGACTATTCTTTCATTTAATTTTACAGAGTTTAGCTTAGGAAGCAAACATGAAGGAAAGAAATTGATTAAAGAAATGGATTTGAGGCAGATATGGAATACACAGGGGTGGGACAGTTTTAGGTCACAATGTTGTTCCATTATGTTCAGTTTAAGCATTCCCCTCCCCTCCTCAAAAAATCAAATAAACTAACATTTAAAAGTTACACTTCAATGAACATTTCCAGGAGGAGCAACGAGAACCCTGATCCCCTGTATTACCGAATGTAAAGCCCAACCACAATAGGGTTGTTGAAAGACTTCAGTGAAATATAGCATTTTTTCATTGCCCTTTTTATTCCAGCTGTTTTCTGCCACTAACGCGCTGTGAGGCAGTTTATTTTAGCAGGACAGTTATTTTTATCTTTTTTGCTGACGTTTTGTTTAGTCACCACATCTGAATTAGTGACAATTTAAAAAGGTTTTGCGAAAAAAGGTTATCATTAAAACAGTGAGAAATTTCCTCTTCCCTCTTCCTCGAGGCTGCATTTAAACTGTTGCTACAAATCTGAGCCTGATGATACAGAATCAATTTGCAACCAGAATTACCCAATTCGCACTGCCTGACTGTAGATTAAGTCTCAGGGCCAGAAGCAACTGGGCAGTAAATTTTAAATATTTTGAGAGCGCAGGCAGGAACATCCATACTCCAAAAATAATTTTTTTTAAAATCTGCACAAGTTCATAAAGTGTCCAAGAAGTCCAGGCTGGTGACAGTATAATTGTACGTTAATATTGTAACCTAGTCTCCTGCCACCGTAATCCATTCAGTGGTACCACTCTCGACTCTGGGTCAGAAGACTGTGGATTCAAACTTCACTTCAGGACTTTGAGTGCATAATCCATTCATCATCGCTGGGTCAAAATCCTGGGACTCCCTTCCTAACAGCACTGTAGGAGAACCTTCACCACACGGACTGCAACGGTTCAAGAAGGCGGCTCACCACCTTTAAGCATTCAGTTTAAGCATTCCCCTCCCCTCCTCAAAAAATCAAATAAACTAACATTTAAAAGTTACACTTCAATGAACATTTCCAGGAGGAGCAACGAGAACCCTGATCCCCTGTATTACCGAATGTAAAGCCCAACCACAATAGGGCAATTAAGGATGGGCAATAAATGCTGGCCTTGCCAGCGACGCCCACATCCCATGAACGAATAAAAAAAATCCAGGCTGGCACTTAAGTGCAGGACTGAGGGAGTGTTGCATTGTCATAGGTGTGGTCTTTCACAAGAGGGGTCCTGTCTGCCTGCATGACGGGTGTAAACGATCCTAGGACACAATATGAAGTAAGTAGTTCTGCTGGTGTCCTGACCAACATTCATTCCTCAACCAAAACCAAGTTAACTGGTAATTTCTCGGATCATTTTAACGACTGGGCCTCATTAACATTCCACTGGTGAGCTGGCTACCCAGGGGGAGCCCAGAGCCAACTCGTCGGCTTTGGGCTTGCAAAGATACGGCGGTCAGATAAGTCACAGGAAGGGTGTTTGGGAGGATTTCACGGGTCGGAAGGGGGAGTACATCTCCTGCTCCCCCTGGCCCCACAAAGGTAAGTTTTAAACTTAGCTGACAGGGCCGCTGCTGGGTGTCCACCAGGTTTTACTGAGCAGAGCATCCACGGTAGACACTCTGCTCATTAGGAAGTTAAAACTGCATCAGGGTCCTATTGACATCATAGAACCCTGATTTACATTTATTCATGAGGCTGCCACCTGAATCGGGGGGGGGGGGTGCCTCAACCGCCCAAGAAAACAGCGGCGCTAAGATAGATGCGGGCCGGGAAAAGAGTGGTAAGTCCACCACTCGGATTTTAACTCCCCTTCCACCAAGTTTCCTCCAGTGGGACAGAGCAAAATTCCTCCTTTTATTGCAGTGATTAAAAATAGTATTGATTTCCAGTGTGTTCCATGGAATGTATCCAAGCTTGCTGCTGATACAAAGCTAGGTGGGAAAGTAAGCTGTGAAGAGGACACAAACAGTCTGCAAACAGGTTAAGTGAACAGGCAAGAAGGTGGCAGGTGGAGTATAATGTGGGGAAATGTGAGGTTATTCACTTTGGTAGGAAGAATAGAAAAATAGAATATTTTTGAATGGTGAGAAATTATTAAATGTTGGTGTTCAGAGAGACTTGGGTGTCCTCGTACAAGAAACACAAAAAGGTATTATGCAAGTACAGCAGACAATTAGGAAAGCAAATGGCATGTTGACCTTTATTGCAAGGTGGTTGGAGTACAAGTGTAGGGAAGTCTTACTACAGTGGTACAGGGTTTTAATGAGACCTCACCTGGAGTACTGCGTACAGTTTTGGTCTCCTTATCTAAGGAAGGATACACTTGCCTTAGAGGCAGTGGATTAATTCCTGGGATGAGAGGGTTGTCCTATGAAGAGAGGTTGAGGAGAATGGACCTATACTCTCTGGAGTTTCGAAGAATGAGAGGTGATTTCATTAAAACATATAAAATTTTGAGGGGGCTTGACAGGGTAGATGCTGAGAGATTGTTTCCCCTGGCTAGAGAGTCTAGAACTAGGGGGCATTGTCACTGGATAAGAGGTTGGCCATTCAAGAATGAGATGAGGAGGAATTTCTTCACTCAGAGGGTTGTGAACCTTTGGAATTCTCTACCCCAGAGGACTGTGGATGCTGAGTCGTTGAATATATTCAAGGCTGAGATGGATAGATTTTTGGTCTCTAGGGGAATCAAGGGATATGGGGATTGGGTGGGAAAGTGGAGTTGAGGTCGAAGATCAGCCATGAACCGATTGAATGGCGGAGCAGGCTCGAGGGGCTGTATGGCCTACTCCTGCTCCTATTTCTTCTGTTCTTATGTTAACTGCAAATTTACTATTTCTTATGAAATTTGGGCTTTTTTCTGTTTTTGTACATCTAATATTCTCTTTACTGTGTAAAATATCAAAGCAATATTTGGGTTGCAGCTATTTCAATCTCAACTTTCTTGTCTTGAGTTATACATCAAGCCGGATCACAAACTTAAACATCTTAGTCTTTTATGGACAGTCTTTTCACAATCCTGGTTTTTATAATGTTGAGATTTTAAAAAAGATATTTATCCTTCTATTGAGTATTTCAGACAATAACATTGTGACATTCGTATAATATTGAGAAACAATAAACTAGTGAGGGTTGCAAGAACTATGAACCACTATTATAATTTAAAATAGCTGTGGCTGACTGCCCAATTATGGGACAAAAATTCACTGTTAATGAGAGCTGGAGACTTAACTTGAGAAGCCACGGATCGGGCTCTTGAAATAATTAGATGCAAACTGGAGACCTAATTTGAGATATTCCTTGGATGGGACTCTTGGAATTACATTAGACACAAAAAATCTGGGAGGCTAGTGGGCTTAATTTCTTTATGTTCACATGATGTTTTAACATAATCGTTAACCAATTTAAAATAATCAGCTTAATGACTATGCTGATATAGCACACAAAGGAATTTTCTGTAAATGTGTTAACCAGTGTGCTAGCAGAACAAGTTAAATCCCTGGGACTCTTGGTAAATAAGACTCACGTGCAGGCTCGGGAAGAGAAACATGGGGCTCAATTTTGCAATGGTGGTGGGTTGGCACCGGGAGGAGGTGAAGGTGCACGTGGAAAACCCGCATAAACAAAACTTACCCTTTCCGACATGATCGCATGATGATTGTTGATGATTTACGTACTCTCCGGGTTTCGCACCCAGCAGCCAGCCTGTCAGGAGCTGCAACGCGAGGGGGGGAAGGGGGAGAAAGAGAAAGTGAGACGTCATCCAGCGCTGGAACAGCAGTTCGGGGTGGGGGGGAGGGAGGAGAATGGAAGATCGGGGAGGGAGGAGAATGGAAGATCGGGGAGGGAGGAGAATGGAAGATCGGGGAGGGAGGAGAATGGAAGATCGGGGAGGGAGGAGAATGGAAGATCGGGGAGGGAGGAGAATGGAAGATCGGGGAGGGAGGAGAATGGAAGATCGGGGAGGGAGGAGAATGGAAGATCGGGGAGGGAGGAGAATGGAAGATCGGGGTGGTGGAGAATGGAAGATCGGGGGGGGGGAGAATGGAAGATCGGGGGGGGGAGAATGGAAGATCGGGGGTGGGGAGAATGGAAAATCGGGGCGGGGAGAATGGAAGATCAGGGGGAGATTGGGTTGGGGAGAATGGAAGATCGGGGGTGGAGAGGGGAAGATTGGGGGTGAAGACGGGGACATCGGGAAGACATCGGGGAAGGAGAGGGGAAGATCGGGGGCGAGGGGGACATCAGGAAGACATCGGGGAGGGAGAGGGGAAGATCGGGGGGGAGGGGGACATCGGGAGGACATCGGGGGGGGTTAAGAGGGGGATGTTGTGAGGACATCGGGGGGTGAAGAGGGGGACATCGGGGCGACATCGGGAAGGGAGAGGGGAAGATCGGGGGGAGAGGGGGACATCGGGGAAGGTGAAGAGGGGGAGATCGGGGGGGTGAAGAGGAGGATGTTGTGAGGACATCGGGGGGAGTGAAGAGGGGGACATCGGGGTGACATCGGGGGAGTGAAGAGGGGGCAACAGGAGGACATCGGGGTGGGGTGCAGAGGGTGACATCGGAGAGGTGGACATCGGAGCAGGGTGGACAGGTAGGTTGATTTTGTGTTTTAACTTCCTTCTATGGTTTTTGATGTACTTTATTTTGTTTCTTTTTCCCTGATCCGGCCCTTCATGTCTGGTTTCACCAGGCGTGAATCAGAAGTGGTGGGCAAGCCGCCCAGGTAAGTTTAAAAATCGTTATAACCAAGTAATCTGTCACAAGTAAAGTGCCTTAAGTACCTCAATGAGCGCTTTAACTATCATCCCACCGGCTTTAATTGTCAGCGAGACTTCCGGATTCGAGACACCCGCGCGCACACAGGTGGGTCTGTGGGAAACTCGGAAGTCGACGGGTTGGAGCCGGAACAGGATTTCCGCGATTTTTGGAGCCCCTCGCACGCAACGCACCCGCAATTTCCCCATAAAATTGAGCCTATGAACTTGTATGATGTGGAGGAGAGGGCGTGTCTAATCGCAGCTGATCTTCCACAGCAACATTTTCAATTTATACTGTGCCTTTAACATAGAATACGTCCTAGGGCACTTTACATGGAGTGGGGGGGGTGAAGAAAAAAGAAGATAAAACCAATAAAGAAGTGGAAACAATAAAGAAGTGGATTCTGAAACATGGTGCAATGTAATAACTTTGATTAAGAAGGGAGAAAAAGATAGACCAGCAGTTGTAACCAAACCCTTAGGGGTGGAAATCAATTTAACCCCATTTTCGAGCCTGAATGGGAGTCACACACTGAGTGCCGCCCCAACCGGGAGGCCCTAAGCCGGCCCGAAATTAAACCTTGGGCCTTATTAGTATTATTTGGACGAGCTGCCGGAGACTTTCACCCCTCCACAGGAGGCTCGTCCATTTTAAAAAGATGAATTTCAGCCGCTGGACTCACCGCTCGTGATCCTCAGGTAAGTCCTGGGGGGGGGGGGGGGGGGGGGGAGAAATGGAGTGGCAACGGGAGAGAAGGCGATCGGGTTACTGTGGAGCTGGGGGAGTACTCCTGCTCCTCCTGGCTCCACAGGAACATAAAAAAAAACCTCACCTTTTGGTGGTGGCTGCTGTTTATGCCACTGAAGAATCCCGAGCAGAGCAGGCTGGGCTCTTTGATATCCGATTTTGTAGAGATGGGGTAAAACATTTCCACATTTAAGGGGCCGAATGCCTGTTTTAGGAGGAGCAGGAGTGTTTCCTCCAGGCCCAACAAGCTTGCCTGCTGCGATCGGACCTCCATGATCAGACAATCCCCCCGCTGTCCAAGACCCCCCCCCCCGCCAATGTCTGAGAGCCCCCATAATGTCCAAGATCTCCTGATGCCTGAGATCTCCCTCCCGATGCCCGAGACCCCCCCCGATGTCCAAAACCCTCCCTGATGTCCGAGATCCCCCGATGTCTGAGACCTCCCCAACGATCTCTAACTTCTCCCCTCCCCACAATTTCCGACTTCTCGCCTCCCCAATGACCACTGACTTTTCATCTCCCCAACACCCCGAGCCCCCCCATCCAACCCCCAAAGATCCCGATCTCTCCCCGAACCCCCCATCCAACCCCCAAAGATCTCGATCTCTCCCTGAAACCCCCATCCAACCCCCAAAGATCTCGATCTCTCCCTGAAACCCCCATCCAACCCCCAAAGATCTCGATCTCTCCCTGAAACCCCCATCCAACCCCCAAAGATCCAGATCTCTCCCCAAACGCCGCATCCAACTCCCAAAGATCTCGATCTCGCCCTGAAACCCCCATCCAACCCCCAAAGATCCAGATCTCGCCCTGAAACCCCCATCCAACCCCCAAAGATCTCGATCTCTCCCTGAAACCCCCATCCAACCCCCAAAGATCTCGATCTCTCCCTGAAACCCCCATCCAACCCCCAAAGATCTCGATCTCTCCCTGAAACCCCCATCCAACCCCCAAAGATCCAGATCTCTCCCCAAACGTCGCATCCAACTCCCAAAGATCTCGATCTCTCCCTGAAACCCCCATCCAACCCCCAAAGATCCAGATCTCTCCCCAAACGCCGCATCCAACTCCCAAAGATCTCGATCTCGCCCTGAAACCCCCATCCAACTCCAAAGATCCCGATCTGTCCCCGACCCACCCCCCATCCAAACTCCGATCGACCTTCCAGCCGCCCCCGGCTGCTTTCCTGACTGGCAGGCAGTCAGCCTGTCAATTAGGCCGGCTATCAGGTGGGAAATTGTTTGAAAAATTTTAAAGCAGGTGCTACCATTAAATTCAGTAGGACCCTTACTTCCGGGTTTCCTATCTGCAAAACACCCCTACCCCCCCCCGCTCTCTTCCCTGCTCCAAGTTAAAATCCAAGCCATAGAGAGACAGGGTGAAGCGTGGGCACGTCAAGAGAGAGAAGCACAGGCACACAGGAAGAGATTGTCACAGTGATAGATGCAGAACCACAGATACACATAGAGATCAGGAGAGAAATTGAACTTCAGATAGACATAGAGAGCAAGAGACAAACAGAACCACAGATACACATAGTTAGAGAGAGAGAAAAATATACATGAGGATGAGAAAGAAAAGAAGAAGTTTGCATTTCTATAGCATTTTTCACATCCTCAGGACATCCAAAGCGCTTTGCGGTCAATGAATTACCTTTGAAGTGTAGTTCGTGTTGTTACGTAGGCAAATAGGCAGCCAATTTGCACACCGAAACAGCATTGAGATAAATTACTAGTTAACCTGTTTTGGTGGTGTTGGTTGAGAGATGAATGTTGGCCAGGACAACTCCCTGCTCTTCTCTGAATAGTGCCACAGGGCCTCACTTTAACATCTCAGTGAAGGACACGGCCACTGGCAATGCAATACTCCCTCAGTACTACACCAAATTCTCAGCCTAGATTGTATGCTGAAGTCCTGGAATAGGGCTTGATGCAAGAATGCTGAGTCAAGCTGACACTTGGAGCATAATTACTCACAGGGGTATCTATGTGTACGATATATATGAGAGAGATTTAGAGGGGGAGAGAAGAGAATTATAGTCACATACAAAGACAGCAATTGGTCTTGGTTAATTATAGTTATAGATGAACTTGTCATGTGAGTACAGCCACCCTCCAGGACATGCTGACAAAACAAGAAAATAGATTCATTTTGCTTCAACAAATTTAGGTGTGCCATACCTGGAGAGTTAGAGGGGATGACTGAAAGCTTGGTCAAAAAGATGGATTCTGAGAATTTAAAGGTGGAGAGAGGAAAATCTACAGAGGCAGTTCCAGAGAATGGGACCAAGATTGCTGAAGACTGCCGCCAATGGGACAAAGGTGAGGGGAGAGGCACAGAATGGTGTTTCGTGTGGTAATTATGCAGAAGGAATTAGTTTTGACAGAGGCTATGATGGAAGTCTAAATACTTCATGTACTGCATTAGAAATGCCAATAATAGTAGAATTAGGCCTTTTGAACAATAGTAAAAGTAAGGAAGTAAACGGGCTCGATTTTACAATGGTGACGGTTTGGCAGCGGTGTGGGGGGGGGTGGTGGGGGTGGTGAAGGTGCGCGTGGCAAACCCGCATTAACAAAACTTACTGTTTCCGATGCGATCGCATGTTGATTGATGGTGATTAACATCCTCCCCGGGTTTTGCACCTGACAGCCAGCGTGATTGACAGGCTGGCTGCCGTCAGGAGCTGCAACACGAGGGGGGGAGGGGGGAGAAAGAGCGAGACGTCATCCACGCTGGAACGGAAGACAGGGGGATGAGGGGAGAATGGAAGATCCTGCACTGGACTGGAAGCCAGGGGGGTGGAGGGGGAGAGGGGAAGATCGGGGGGGGGGAGAGGGGAAGATCGGGGGGAGAGGGGAAAATCAGGGGGTGAAGAGGGGGACAACGGGGGAAGATCGTGAGAATGAAGATGGGGACATTGGGGGAAGATTGCGAGGGATGAAGAGGGGGACATCGGAGCAGGGTGCAAAGGTAGGTTCATTTGGTGTTTTCACTTCCGTCTATGGTTTGTCATTTAATTTATTTAGTTTCTTGTTCCCTGATCCGGCTCTTCATGTATGGTTTCACCAGGCGTGATTCAGAGGCAGTGGGCAAGCCACCCAGGTAAGTTAAAAATCATTCTAATGACTTACTCTGTCACAGGTAAAGAGCCTTAAGTACCTCAGTGAGGTACATTTGGCTCCTTTTCTGTCATCCCACCTGCTTTAATTGCCGGCGGGACTTCTGTTTTCGGCTCGCCCGTGCGTATACAGGTGGGTCCCTGGGAAACTCGGAAGTCGGAGGGTTGGAGCCGGCTTCCGAACCCAAACGAGATTTCCGCAATTTTCGGAGCCCCTCCGCCCCCAGCGTACCCGCAATTGCCTCCTAAAATCACCCCCAACATTTATCTTGCTGTAATATGATAAACTTGTCCTTGTTTGGCCTGTCCTTAAAGGTTGTTCATCCCTAATTTGAACCCATTGTGCTAGCAGGGCCAATATAAGACAATCTTGTCAGAAAACACAGTAGTGTGGTATATTTTCTTCTACTTGATAAAGAATTAAGATGTATCCTAATTAATTATGAATAAGCCCTTTGTTGAGTTTTTTTTAATAACTCTCTTTAATTCTGAATCAACTTTCTTTTTTGATTTGCAAACATGTGAGAATACGGTGTGATACCACATAAAGCAAACAAAGATTTCACAGCTGTCAGAGATAGTGATTGGAACCAAAACCTCACACGATATGTCAAGTGTGGCATGTTGGAATTACTGAAAATAATGTCTAAAAGACAGCAGAAATAATTTGTATAAATTAGAATGGAAAGCTGACTGACTGGTGGAGGATGCCCTTGAGATAAAGTAGTCGTCTTATTTGCTTCTCAGTTGTTTCCCTGTTGCCGTAATACGCTTCATGGGTCTAATCAGGTGATCATTGAAACAAGTCACTTTGATTTGAAAATACTTCCCAACAGACATTAGACCTTTGCTCTCACTACAAAAAAGCTCCCTACTTTAGTCAAACCAATGGATGGTTAGCAACATATATTAAAGCGTTTGTTATAATAACTGAAGCTACATCTGGATCTGAGGCAACATCAGACACTTTATAAAATGATTGCAGTGAAAACTATCCATAATGACCACCTTTGGGATTGACTTCAGGTGATCTTTTAGACAGGTTAGCCCCTAATACATATTCAACGATCAGTCATGAATTTTTTGATGGGACTGGCATTAGGTAGTTGCCATGTAGCAGTTTTAGTGCGATTGTAGTCACAACTGGGAAACACAAGAAATTCTTCTTCCAGACTATCTTATTTGCTTAGTGTGATGCATTTTCGAAAGAATTGTTCCTTTACTTTTTTACAAAGTAAGCTCAATAACAATCCTTATCTTCTCATAATGAATTAATACTGCCCTAACTAATGTAAATTCAGCAGCCAAATTGCAGCGCGAAAATTATAAAACTATTCACACAAAGAAACATTTACTTGATTTTTTTTAATGTTTTCATTGCTTTTCCTCGCTAAATAATTCATGATACAGTATTCACCACTGTGCATCATTACAAACAGCTGTGGTCTCTACACATGTCTACTTCACAATGATCAAAACAGCGTGCACAAAAAACCACTGTTTTCAAATTGAGAATTAGTTCTGTAATAGTAAGTACAAATCTATTGCAGAATCAATTAATGTATAAATGGTGCTCAAACAAAACTAATAATAATATAAAAATGTGCTAATTCGACATGACCAACAGACAAGTTATATTGCACATTATATTTCACTGATGTGAAGCGGATTCTGCTTTTATCTAAACCTCAGCACCTTAAACCATACTGCACTGGGACTTCTCCATTGTCTATCTTTCTGACCTCAATGAATGAGATTGCTGAATGTGCTGTATCTTTTGGGAGTGTTTTTTTTGGTTAGAGATAGATTCATGTCAACTACAAACTGGATTAGTACTTCCCAAGCTCATTTCATCTCTCAGCCGTCAGACAGGAGACTTTCATTCTCTGTGGCTGAGGTATTTTTGAACTCTGGCCCAGAGATGCAAAGATGTTTTAACCTACTGCATTACCTGTCCTTAGTCAAGAGTTATCCTTATATACTGAAGATGAGATTGCTATGTGAAATCATCACATCCCAAACATTATACACTTTGCTGTATTACTACCAATGTTGTAGTACTGTTGTTATGACCTTTTTGCTAATGGTCAAACTCCATAAGATAACCTGTCTGTATAATACGCCTTTCATATGGCTTCCAAAGACCATGATATAAAGGGAATCTACTGCAATAGGTTTAGTTGCAGCAGAGTTCGATGGATAATGTGCCTACGTTTTGCTGCAGTGCTCAGTTACAGAAATGCTATTGTGACCTCTTGGAACTACTCCAGTCTCAGCAAAACGTTCTTTAGAAATAAGACTCTTAGCAGTTATTTGGAGGTAATTTCAGCATCTGTCATTTGATCAATGAAGTAAGAACAATACATTAAACAAATGACAATTTTGATTGCTACACCTAGATATCTTATTTAGAGACATGTGTTGACATTTCTTTAGCACAATTAATGACTCATACCTAAGAACATCAGAAAAAAGTTAGGACTTTGTTTACTTGTGTGTCTTGCACGTGCTCACGCAGAGTGTTCCTGTAACAGGACACTGTATCATGCAACAAAATGGAGTCTGGTGCTTTTGGCCACTCACAGGATTCCTAATGAACGTGTAGGAATTAATTTTGTTTGATTTTTTTTCATTTAGGATTGTTGAACATTTCTCAGAGTATAAATAATACTGCAGGAGGTTTAAGCAGATATAGATTTACATTTCAAAATATAAATGTAAAAGGCAAGAGTTTTAATAAATTACAAATTCCGATCTTTTCAAGTTTTGGTTTCACTCATTACAACTGCAAGTTCAAGGCTCCAGTTATACTGTCACTTTCACAATGATGCAAAGTGGGTTTTGGTGTTCATTGCTACATGTGTAGCTGTATAAATTAGGAATCAGATTCCGAACTGACTTCCGGGCACATTAAAACCAAATGAGACCCCAGCCAGGAAGGCATCTCACATTAGTTTGAATTTGCACCATCCACATTATAGCACTAGCCCACTGCAAAGCCACATTTTTAAAGTAAAAGCATTGAACGCTCCTGCCCATGTTCTCCTACATTAAAAATTATCCACCTGGGGAATGGAGCTTTGCACATGCATCCAAAGCACAAACCTTACTCCGACCTGGAGGGGTCCATAGTGAGTGGTATAACTCCAGTCAGCCAACTGTGTATCTGTGTGATAGATACAGTATAACTGTGGCCTAAATTACATCATTAGCTGCTTCTGACACTCCGAGGTAGAAATTTATCTCGGGCGGCAGTGCAAATCGGGCGGGAAGTATAACGGGCAGGGAGTATAATGAGCGGCCAATGCGATACCGCCCGATTTGCACTGCCGCCCGAGATGAATTTCTGCCCCTCAGTCTATAGCTGGAGTCTATTCTGAGTGAGATGTGAGTGGACAGTATGATTCTGGTTGCTCTTTGCCTTATACCGATTTTCGAGGATAGGAATTTTTCTCAGAGAGTACACTTTGAAAAATATTTAGAATTTTGAAAAACTTTCATGGTTTTTTGGAACTAAAAGAAAACTAGTGCTTGATATCTTACATTGCTACAAATAACACAAGAAAAGTACAGGCTATGGGCAATGCATTGAGTTCTTTGCCTGTAGCACCGTACACTGGAAATTTGTTACAGAAATCTAAAGAACTGATGATAGGTCTCAACTGAAAAGTTAATCCATCAGATGCTGACTGAGCTTTTGTGTAGTCCGAATATTTTCTATTTTTAGTTTTGACATTCCCACAAAGTTTGTGATTTACTGTTGGACTGTTAGAAGAGAAGTTGTAACTGAGAAAATTGATGCTATATAATAAATAGAGAATAAGACAAGATTGGTACTGTAATGTAATAAATATCTCCACAAGTGAGGTCCACGAGGCCATTCACAAACGATGATATAATTACAGCAACAGTCAGGCATTTATATAGTGCTTCACAGAGGCATAATCAAAAAAATAATGGCCAGGCTAAATATCAGTGGAGATATTTATCACAACACAGGCTGGCCCTGACAGATTCTGTTTATAACTTACTATATTTCACCTGGAAAAACATTAAATTAAAACTGCTTTGTAGTATCATTTTGTCATTATTCAGTAAATAAATGACTTCATACTTATCCACTTAAGTTTGATGAAAATACTTTCTCTGATCACTTGCTTATTTTAACTGCAGTAAAAAGTGGCTGTGATGTGTATTTTCATACATTATGTGAATGCATGTGACCTATCAGTGTTTCAACCTACATACATTTACGTTACAGCAGCGGCTGCCCACACCACTGTAAGATGATTGCACTATTAATATAGCTGGGATTTTGTACAGGAGCTCTTATTTTTCAGATATAGGGTACACAAATGGCTGGCGCTGGGTCTTTCCTTTTCCATTGAAAACAATAGAATTACATCAGTACATCAGGAGACATTCTTATCAGGGTCAAGTGTTTTCTTCATGCTCTCTCATACTTTTGTCCATGGGAATGTGTATAGTGATGTAACTATATTTCTGCCTGCAGCCTACATTCCCTGGGCCTTGTTTGTTTTCAGATGGTTTCCCGCCCTTGTTATTTTAGTCCTGAGCAACCAACTCTGCAGCGATTAATCTCTCCCCAAGTCCTGAGCTGCAAATCCTCTCGTTCAGATACAATCACTTCATTTTATCTGAAGCTTGTTGACTTTGTTTATTTACCTTTTTAACTTTGAAAGAAACACACAAAGGACCTGACTTGCCTGCCTTTCTTTCTGTCTGTCTCTTTCCTTATCTCTTGCCACCCATTCCAATTGCCTCAAACACCAAGCATTTTATCTAATCAAAAAGGCGCAAACACTAATCAGTGTCCTCCTCAGGCCAACACAATTCCTTCCCCTCCATCTGGCCATGTGTTGAACAGGTCTGTGCTATTCATTAGCATTACAACAACAATGCATCTGCTTGTGGTGCTCTTCTGCGCCAGAGTGACGCAACTGGAGAATTGTTTTGGAATGTTGGAACTCGTAGATATAAGAAATTTGGAAGCCTGCAATAATTCTACAACAGCAGTCATAAAATAAATACACAATGACACCCAAATCGGCAACACTGAAGTAGCTGATGTTCACACCAAGTGCTGCTGCAGTCAGTAGTTACAGAACAGAGCCTTTAAATACATCAAAATTGCTGTTAAACTCAGCAAATTATCAAAAATAAATTATTTTTTAAAATCTCATCTCGGGCATTTAACCCGGATAAAGCATTTGTTTAAATAGCACAAATGTGTTTTTCACTCCACCTTATCCATTGTACAATTTTATTGATATGTCAGCAAATGCATCTGAGTCAACACATTGTTACGCTGACATTTTCATTTTATAGAAAAGTGTGTATGGCTTGTTTTGTATGTTCAACAATTTTATTTTTATATAAGTGTACAATATTTTTGTATTATGTCCAGATATTTACATTTGATCCATATGTCTGCAAATCAAAGTAAATGTAGGTGGGGAGGTGGTTTGCAATGGCTCTGGCAGCTGAGTAACTGGTTTCACACACAAGCAAATAAACGACAAGTCAACTATAGTTTTTGCTGCTGTAATGCCATCATTATGCAGATGTTTTACATAAAATATCATTTGTAAATAGTACATCAAATCTGTGCAAGCACTGTATAATGTGTTCAATGTGAACCTGACCTTAACAGACTTGTACTGTGGTCAATTGGTTGCCGCGGGTGCTAGGATACATGTTACAGCAGGATACATGTTACAGCAGTGATAGCTGACTTTAGTTCATTTACACTACGTACTAGGTGTGATTGATTGTTCTGGCATTGTATTGTTCTGGATCTACCTGCTCCAGTACAAAGGCTTCTGCCTGCATTGTTCTCCAGGTATCCTATGTGTGTTATACTCCTGATGCCAATGGCATCAATGAAACAAGACAAAAAATAGCTAGTGTTATCACAAATCCTGTCAGTTATGTTCAATGGTAGATGGCTAATCAGCACAGCTATTGTAGAATATCAAGTGAACTTTCTCTTTTATCCTGCCTTTAAATGATTTATTTCAAATATCCTGTTTATACTGTAACTGTGCATTTAGATTTAATTCTCAATTATCCATTGTTTGCAATCAGAATGGAAATCAATAGTCAATGTAATTTAATTTACTCCAGTATAAGTAGTTTTGAGATAGGCTGGTGTAAAATGCTTTATTGAAATATCTGGCTTCATAATGGCCATGCTTTACACTATAGTGCATGTGTTAAACAGGAATCAGATGTTGGCCAGTACAAGTCTAGGTTTGTAATGGAGCTCAATGTAAATGCTAGGAGAGATGTGATTTTGATCGGCTATAATATACTTGTTTCCCAATCTCGCAGCCCTAGGCAAGAGTTCCAGTAATGAAGGCTTGGCTCCGTCTGCAACTAGGAACTTGTCAGTTAGCCTAAATTAAAGGTGCTATACAAATGCATGTTGTTGTTTCTGTTGTTATTTTGTTGTTGTTGTTAAGCGTAAGTAATAGGGGAGTTGCTGACTGTTCCCACAATATCCAATGGAAATTTCATTTTGCAGGTCTTGGTGGCTCCTTGCCCCACCGTTCCATATTAGTCTACCCATCACCTGCCATCTGAAAGGAAAGAAACTAAAGACTGAGAGAGAAGCAGAAAGAGCTAGGGAGAGAGAAGAAGAAGAGAGGAGAAGAGAAAGAGAGAGACAGAAGCAGAAGAGGAGAGACAGACAGAAAATCGACAAAACGAGGACAACAGGGACAGGTAAGAGAGAGCATAATTCTCTGGCTTGCCATGTCCAAGCCACGGGAGACTCACTACATATATATAATATAATATATGTATATGCATTTATCCTGGGGGAGTTATACCTTTTCATTTTTAACAAATACATATTTTATTACAGCTGTTATATAGATGGTTTGTATATGTTTGTTGGATCATTGATTTTATGACATGGCTTTCTAATGATTAAGGTAATTTGTTAGGTCTTGGTTCCAAATGGACAAAGGGATCTTACTATCATGAATTGATGGTCGAAGTGGCTGACTTTGCCTAATTACAAATAAGATACTGTTTTTGACTTTTATTTTGATCTGCTTTCTCCTCCCCGGGAGATGGTTTGAATGTGTCAAGTGAGTCTCCAAGTTGTGGGATGGAGATATAGACTACCTGACAAGTTCCTATTTGCAGATGGAGCCCAGACTTCAGTGCTGAAACCCCTGCCTAGGGTCAGGTTACTTTACAGAGACGTAATTTAAAAAATGGACACCAAGACAAGAAAGTAGATATTAGGAGGGTGACTAAAAGCTTAGTCAAAGAAGTGGGTTTTAAAGGAGGAGAGGAAGGTAGAGAGGTGGGGCATGGGGGTTTAAGGAGGGAATTCCAGATTCTGGGCCTAGGCTGCAGAAGGCACAGCCGCTAATGGTGGGGTCAAGGGAAGGAGGATGCCCAAAGGGCCAGGATCAAAGCAAAGGAGAGTTGGGTTGGGGGGGGGTGGGGTTGTAGGGCTGGAGGAGGTTACAGAGGGAGAGGTGAAGCCATGATTGAAGCATTTACATACAAGGTTGAAAATTTTTAAATTGAGGTTTTGCAGTACTGGAAGCTTCCAGTACTCCAAAACGTCAATTTTAAAACCCACCTCAATTTAAAAACCCACCTCTTTGACCAAGCTGTCAATGAGTACAGGAGAGATAGGTGAACAAGACTTGGTGTAAGATAAGTTACAGACAGCAGAGTTTTGGATGAGCTAAAGTTTATGGAGGCTGGAGATGGGAGGCTGGCCAATAGAGCATTAATAAGGTCTTTGAAAAGAGTATAATAATATCCTTGCTTTAAAATCATTAAAACAAACACTTGTGCAAGATGCTTTGGAACAAGGCTGAAAAATTAATGAGAATTGTGTGTAAATTTAATTGTTGCTCATCGTTAACCATAGCAATGGATTCACAACAAGGGGTTACTTATTACTAAAATATCTTTGTGTCTCATATTGAAATATGTTGTAGAATCTTTTCAAACACAAACTGTAAATTTGCTGGAACTTCAAATATATTTGGAGCATGTCACCTTTTGCAATCAATTTATAAAAATTAATTCTTGGGATGTGGGCATCACTGGCAAGGCCAGCATTTATTGCCCATCCCTATTTGCCCTGAGAAGGTGGTGGTGGGCCTTCATCTTGTACCGCTGCAGTCCATGTGATGAAGGTATTGTTTGTAGCAGTTTCTTGCAACTGGATGGCTTGCTAGGCTACTTCAGAGGGCTGTTAAGAGTTAACTACGTTGTCACATATAAGCCAGATGGGGTAAGGACGGCAGGTTTCCTTTCCTAAAGGAAATTTGTGAACCAGTTGGGTTTTACAACAATCTGACAGTTTCGTGGTCACTTTTACTGATACCAGCTTATTATTTCCAGATTTATTTTTTAAACTGAAATCAAATTCTCAAACTGCCATGGTGAGATTTGAACACATGTTAATACAAAGAATCACAAGTCTAGGTTTGTTCTTTTATTTTCTTTGATTTCTGTATATTTTTGTTTGTTTAAACACTGAAGGCTCATGACATGGTTGAGGGAGTTGACTTGGAGTTACAGAGCACTACAGCATATATGAGCTGAATTGACTGTTAGGGTGCTGGTATATTTTGAATGATATTTTTAAACTGTTATAATTCGACATCTGTTTAGCATAAATTAATTAAGCCCAGGAATGTGTTACATGTGGTCTGACAATTTTGGAGATATTTTCATACAATTAACTTTCCTGTGTAATAAATAGTAATTATGGTATAAATAAACACTATTGTGGTGTTTCAACTGTGTTCCTAACTTCCTGATGCTCGTAACCACACAAGATACTTTTCTGGTAGTGTCCCTCAAAAAAATTAAAGTATAACAACAGAAATAGGACGAAAGACATTAATCAGTATTCAGCTGATTTTAAAAAGACTATTGGCAGCAGTGTGTGAATAACGTCCTTCCCACAGATTTATACCTTTAACCTTTTGTTAAGCATAATTACATGAGATTTATACAAGAAACATACCCCATCTTTGTATCTGATCCCCCAATATCAATCTTCCAAATAATGGCTTTTCGCTGACTGGAAAACTAGCTTTTTTAGATTTTTAAAAAAAAATATATTACTCCCATCTTCAAAATGAAATGTGGGAGCAGGGAGACAGAAGAAGAAATGTTAAAGATTTAAAGTTTAAAATAAATAGCAAAAAAAAGCATTACAATAGTTAAAAAAGGTAAAATATTGAACAGAAAAAGAATTGGAAAGGAATAAGTGCATCAGGAATAAAGGGGAATTGGGCAAGTACAGATAAAGTGCTCACATTATTATTTTTAAGTAAAATGGTGATTTTGATAAGGTGAGTTCAAAATTAATATTACGTTAATAATGCTATGCCTGATGTTTACCTGGTTTTATTATTGTAATATTAGAGTTTATTTTAGCATCACTGTATGTGAAAATACAATACCAGTCTGCTTAGAAACACATGAATTTCCTGCACATGCTAGCAATCTAAGGGTTAATTTGAGTAGATAAATGTGCCCTTTAGTAAAAACAAACAAGTTTAATTGAAAACATGTTAGTTTACATTTGCAGTAGTAAGATGGTATCGGACTGCTCGGAGAACTTAAGAATATGACAATTATATGTCTGGACTCTAACAGGTAGTTGAATAGTTAGCATTTAAATGAAGGGTGGGGAATGCTACAATATGCACTTGGAAAAAAAATTATCATAAATATATGCTTAACAGGAATAAGGCTTCATGTTAATGAATGATGAATGTTTTAGCTTTAAGTGCATGTAACAGATATACACTTAAGTGGAGATGACTGCAATAAAGTATCTTTGAGATATATTTAGCAAATAGTATATCTAGCATAGCCATATTGCCACAGTGATAGACGTTCTGAATAATGAATATATTGGTAATGTATCTTTTGAAGGACAAATACATAATCTGTAAATTATAACATATATGGTCCAACAAACATAGAAATAAAAATCATATTTCTATTGTTATCAAGCATTCTTGCTAGCACCATTTTCACTTGTGACTGTCACCAAAACCACAGCAGACATGCCCAACTTTCACCTCCTGTCCCACACTGTCAGTATGAGCTTGTTCACATAAACATGCCCCTCATTTACAGCCCCATTTTATGGAGCACAAAAGTGCTCTATACACATCCCTACTTTTCCTTACTGGCCCAGACTTCCAGCTTCCTCTGCACATGTCATTACTCTCCCCAGTACATTGCTATTGATCTATTACACCACTGCTACCCTTTCTGTGTCACAATAGTAATACATTACATCTGTAAATTGCTTCCAAAATTAAAAGATCCCCAGAATTAGTGCATACAAAATGTTCTTAAAAAAATACAATCATATGCAATTAAAAAAACACCTGATGTGAATAAATTGAAATGCAACACTAAAATCATGTAACAAAATGCAAAACCTGCCTTAACTAATAATGTTAATTTAAAATGTTTGCTTTCATGACCCACTTTCTCAAACACAACTTTCAGTTTCTTGTGTCTTCAGGCCCATTTGTCCTAATCCATACTCCGTCCTCCAAATTTAGCAAAATGCTTGTGTGTATCTAGTTCAGGATGGAAATGCTAATGTTATACTCCTTTCTGCATCTCTATCTGTCAATGTCGCCGTCCTGCTACTCTTTCTGCTCTCTACTCACTGCTCGCAGATCTTTCCTTTTTGATGTTCTTATTGAATTAATGCTACAATCCATTAGAATCATGGGTAGCTGCATTCTTATTGCATCATTTTCCCTCTGCCATTGGGAGTAGTCCACATACTAGGAGAACCCCAGTACCAAGAAAATGAAAGAATAATTTTTTTTTAATCAATTGACCACCACTATATAAACAGAATATAAACATTGGTACTTGTAACTTCTCAGGCATGCCCCAATCACGTAAATAAAGCTCCCCAGCACCCACAGAACACCTTCCATGTATAATTCAAGGTGATATAGTTGTGTTAAAAATAGAAATCATCGTTTGTGCATCAATGGCACATTAGGCCAGAATATAAAGTACATTGGTATCATGTGACCTTGTCCTATACATGTAATTGGCTTTGGTGTATTAAAAAAAAGCATTAAGGGACAATAGAACTAGCTGGATTGTTATGGGTCTGCAATAAATTGATTTGCCATTTCTAAATGAAACACTGTTCACAGATTTTATCGGACCCCTGTCAAGACCTGTAGATTTCCATTTCATTGGATTTAACGACTGTTGGAGGAGGTGTGCATTACAGCAAGATACTATCACATTTGTCAGCACGATCCTTTTATGTGTAATTCAATTAAAGTGTTATTCTCTAATTTCATTATAGACTAAGCTGAGTGCTAATGCAAGTGACTACTTCTGCTACAGGTAGATAATGGTGCCCAATTTGATTTACCTAATTAGAGTTTAGTGGTCTAACATGCTTTTCATATCTTAATTCCCTGAATATTCTTTAATTTTGCATCCAGAACAATTCTTTTAATGGAAAAGGTCAAGATAGTACAAGTGTTACATCTTAGAAACCAGCATTATCCTATTAGACTATGCATCTAATAGTGTTGGAAGGATTCCATTAATGCTGAGTATAAATCTTTCTTCCACTAGATTTTCCGATACTTGCTTTTGTAACAGTTGTGTGATTAGTGTCAGTTACTATTGTGGTGCATTTTAAATTATCTGTGAACAATATATTTTGTGAGGTTCCTTTCCTCAACTTCTGGACAACAATGAAACTTTAGGCTAAAACTTACAAAAATATTTTTCATTGAAATGTCTGGTGTGAATTGCTGTGATTGTAGAATATTAGTCCCTTCATTGTTTACTTAATTAGAAAATCATTTTCCTACAGGGATTTTAATGAGACCTCCAGTTTTCATAGAGTAGCTATAAAAGTGAGCTTTACTCAATATATAGTGGCATTCTTTTTGAAACTCCTTTGTTGAAAACTCATGTCTATCTAGATTATATTGAAAAACCGTGTAAAGGGCATAGTTAAAGATGTTTGAAATGAAAAAAAAGAGAAATTTATAGCTTAGTGAAATTCTATCAGTAGTGTCAAATTGGTTAAATATGTTTCTTCTGAAAGTAAATGCTTGTTCTTTCTATCTCCTGGAATAATGAAATAGAAATATAATATCGAAACCTGTTCTCAGTCTCTGACCTTTACTGAGAAGAGACACAGACACATGCCTAGCATTTATACCCTTGGTCCCCAGTCCTTTCCATTGTGCTATTATCTGGAAAGTGTGATTATTACTGCTCTTTCCATAGGAAAATATGCCTTGATTTCCATCGATCGGACTTAAATCAATGCTTTTAAAAAATCTTGGAACCTTTTACTTAAGAGCAAAAGCATGCATTTTATGTTTTGACATGGTTTTATTGATTGGGACCAGTATGGGAGAGCAGTGCTCTGTACCTAACTGTCTACTGCACTTCCCAAGCTACCAGTGTCTGATAGCACACTATTCATAATGGTTTTGCTTCTTTTTCTCCCTTTTTCACTCTCTTACTTGCCCTATCTCTCCCACTTGGTCACTAAATCCTTCCAGCCCACAGCATGATGCCATTCTCAGTTTTTTAGAGTAATCAATACTGCACTGAAGCCTCCTGCTGTTCCCCTGTCACTCATATTTGGTCCAGCTATAAATTATATATGGGCTGCTCTCATCTGATATAAAATTTCTATTGCAGTTGTCAATTGTTGATCAATAGTTCCAAATTTTCATCCTCAAAGACTCTCTTCATCAGCTCTGAACATCTGATGCAAATATTTCCTTGAACTTAAGATAAGAGAAAAGAATGTTTCATTACAAAAGAAGAAAGGTGTAAGCTTTAGGCGCTGGTCACTTCTTTAGATCTCTATATGTCATTGACATTGATACGCTAGCCAAAGACATGATACAAAGCTTTAATCTTTGCTTTTGGCCATTTATATCACTCATAGTTGTGTATTCAGCCAATGCCCTTTTAAAAGATTGAGCACAGCTCACCTGCAAACCTTTTCAACCTGAGTCGCACAAGCTGCTTTATGTGCAAGGTCATGTTTGAACTTCCTTTCTGAGCTAATAGTGTCTGACATTTTGCTCAGCCTTAAAAGTTCCAGCTGAAAAATTCAGTCAAGTTGCTGGTTAGTGTATATGTGGAATTTGTGAAGTTGTCATAACTAAATATTTATTTTTATTAGAGGTACTCATTCATTTAATCGATACTGAGTGTACTGAGCTTTGATGTTCTGTATATTTCTCCTGCTCTGTTTGCTGGATAGTTTTAATCTTGTTCATACAATAAATATTGAGTTTCTAGCAGTGGTTTGTGTTCGGTGGTTTATGCCTCCGCCGAGCCATCAGCAGAGTTTTCCTCCAAATTATTATGAATGTCAATCGTCATATTGCATAAAAAAACAGCGAGTGCTAATTCTTCACCCTGAAGGGGGTCTAATTATAATTTAAATTTATTGTTAGGTTTATGTTAACTTTAAATATGTGCCATCCCACAAAGATAGCAAGCTTTCGATTTGACTACACTCTTCGATATTCACTCAAACTGGCAACGTAGAAACATGGAAAGCTGACCGCACAAACAGCAGCCTCTAACTACTTGCACACTGGTTAAAAACAAAAAGGAAGTCAAGCAATTTGATGAATATTTATGTGATAGAGAAAACAAAAGGAAGAATAAATTGCTCGGTCCATCACGTAGACAGAATAGACATGGGGGGCTGATGATTGACACAATGAAAACTGTTTTGTTGTACTTTGCTCATAAAGAAAAGACTAGCATGTACGTGGTGCCTTATGATGTCTCTCAGATATGCCTTAAAGACCTTTACATATAAAAAGCTACTTTGAAGTACGGTCACTGTTATATAAGCAAACACAACATCCATTTTTTAAACACAAAAGATCCCACAAACAACAATAGGATGATTTCAAAAATAATGCACTGCAAATAAACCATCAAATGTTGGTTCACACATGCCATGTAACTAGAAGATAATGATCAGGAATTTATGCAACATAAACTGAGTGGCATCAAACCAATAACTCATGAGTGTTTCTAGTGTCAGTTTGGCTCAGTAGGTAATACTGTTGTCTATGAGTCAGATGTTGTAGGTTCAAGTATCATTCCAGGACTTGTGAACATAATCTAAGGCAGTATTAAAGGATATTGCATTTTTGGAGGTCTCATCCTTTGAGGGAGATGTTAAACTGAGGTTTCATCTGCCTATTCTACCAGTTCATGTGGATATCAAAGGTCCCATGACATGCTTCCTCAACCAACACAACTAAAACAGATTAACTGGTCAGCTGTGGTACAAAAGGAAATTGTATTAAAACAGTATGGTCACTGTTGTAATGTAGGAAACGCGGCAGCCAATTTGCATACAGCAAGGTCCCACAAATGGCAATGTGATAATGACCAGATTATTATTATTCATTTATCGATGTTGGTTGAAGGATAAATATTGGCCAGGACACCGGGGACAACTCCTCTGCTCTTCTTTGAATAGTGCCATGGGATCTTTTACGTTTACCTGAGAGGGCAGACAGAGCCTCGGTTTAACATCTCATTCGAAAGATGGCACCCCCGACAGTGCAGCACTGCACTGCACTCACAGTCAGCCTGGATTATGTGCTCAAACCTCTGGTGGGCTGGAAGGTGGAAAATACTCTAGTCCCTGTTTTGAGGGCCTCCACTTGCTGGGAATGGGACCATGGCGCCTGAATGATTACAGTGAAATAGTAACCCCACACCCACCCCCCCCAATTTCTGCTCCCAACCTGCCCAACAGTATTTTCATTGGGGCCATTTCATTGGAGGCACAGGAGCCCACCTATTCCAGGCAGGAGCTTACTTACAATATACTGATTGAGGTCTTATGACATACATAGGACCCCAACACAATTTTCAGATGCCAACAGGAGGAGCGTGCACCACCCATTGGTACCAGCCATTGAACAGCCTAACCAGCAATTCTTAAAGGGACTGTTGCAGGCCACTCACAAAACAGCCAAGGGGAGTTTTATAAAAGATTTTTCCTGGCTCGACAAAGATCTTCCAGCCCACTACCAGCCCATCCACCTGCCCCACCTTCAAATACAACGTCCGGCCGACTGGCCAGTCACCTGTGAGTGCTGGCAGAGCACTTGCAGCTCACCAGCATTAACCAAATCAGGCCTCGCCCTCAAAATGGCTCAAGCCTCTCAGCAAGGACTTTGGGCAGCAGCATGAGTGCTTCCAGTGGTCTTATCTGACCTTCTATTCATTTACGTATTATAATACTGCTCCTGCTACACAACGTGTGGTGCACTGGAAACACACCAGTGTCTCGCACTAGCAGCTCTGAAAGGTCTGCTGGTTAGCCTTAAGGCTGTCCTGCAATTGACATCTCAAAGGTTGCAGCTGACACCAAAATAGCAAGGGTGGTTAATATGGTAGAAAATGGCGGTAAGCTACAGGAGTAGGACTGTTTGTGGAGGTAGGCCAACAATTGGCCAATAGAGTTTAATGTTGATAAGAATAGAATCATGCATTTAGGAATATGAAATAAACAGAGGGATTATAGGATTAATGGGAAAATAGTGACAAAAACAAATCTGGAAAAGTATCGGGAGTCACAGTAGATAAACCCATCAAACCAATATCTGGCTGCTGTCAAGAAAGCATATGGGATGTTAGGCTGTAAAAAAGAGGACTAGAATGCAGAAAGGTGGAAGTTATGCTGCTGCTGTACAGTGTCATACCTGGAGTATTTGTACAGCTCTAGTATCTTCACTACCAGAAGGATGTTGTTTAGTTGGAAAAGGTGAAGAGAAGAGCTACTAGAATGATAAGGGAACTAGAAAATAAAACATGTGAGAATAGAATCACAGATCTGTTACTGTTCTTATTGGAGTTGAGAAGACTGAGGCGGTCTTGATTGCAGGTATTCAAATTTATAAGGCTCAGGGATGTAAAGGATTTGGCATGGGAGAGCAGAATAAGGAAACATGAGTACAAGCTGAAGAAGGGTAGGTTCATGTGGGATGTAAGGAAGCAATGACACTGAGAAGGTTTTTGGAGTAGCATACCAAAGGAGGTTGTAAGGGCAAGTAGCTTAAATCTCTTCAAAGTTAAGTTAGACAAGTATTGTGAGAATAAACACATCATTAATTATAACTGCTGGAACATCAGGAAGGCAGACTAAATGGATCTGGGTTTTTTTCCATGTAGTCCCATTGCAGTGGTAACAGAAACGCTGTGCTTCCCAAGCTCGTAGCATAGTGATCTGCCCTAGTCTGAGTTTGCGAAGTCAGATCATCTCAATGATAAGAATGTGCTCCCTATGCACACTGGCCCAAGCGCAGGGAGCATTTTGATGTTGGAGGTTGGATATCTAGTGCAAACCATAAGCCTTTATGGGTGACTGGCAAAATTTAAAAGGATGTAGAACTTAAAGGAATGTGGCTCTTTTGGGGCGGGGGGGAAAGCTGTGGCCAAAAGCAAGGGAAGGCAATACAGAGGCACAGAATGTAGTCAGTGGGCAAGTGGCAGAGTGGTGCAGTACTTGATCTTTTGTTTGATAGCTGGTGAAGTGGATGAGATTTCCTATGTTATAGGATTCTTGTATATCAAAACGCTGAGCTGTTTTCTCTGAGTGAAACTGATTTTTAACACTGTATGCACCATGACAGAAAGAAAGCAGCTAATAACATGTTACATTGTTGAAAAAAATGCTTCATTTTTATCACATCAGTCTCTTCCCTTCCCCTTCAGATTCGGTACTCACAAATACAGCTGGCAGGATGCTTGTAAAGAACAAGGCTGTGTTTATTCCTGACCTGACAATGCCTCACCGTTCCTGTTTTTGTGAGCCATGACAATGTTGGGTGACCATGTGGTACCCTTGCAGAGCAATGCTCTTTTACAACAGACACACATTATTGTCACGAGTCATATGTATCTGTTGAGTAACCTTCCCTTGCCAGATTCTTTAAAGTATGCATTTATTCCTGGGTCCTGTACACAGCATTGAGCCAGGTCACCACCAGGTCCTTCCAGACATGGTGCACCAGCATCAATTGGAAAAGTGCTCTGGAGTGCCAAGCAGGTTAAATCCTCCATGCATCACCTCAAGCAGCTGCACATCCTCTTCACCAGCTGTCAAACAAGGGATCAAGTACTGCACCACTCTGCCACTTGCCCAATCACTATATTCTATGCATCTGTATTGCTTTCCCTTGCTTTTGGCCACAGCTCCCCCTCAACCCCATACAGCCACCAGCCACTCTCCTTTAAGTGCTACATCCCTTTAAATTTTGCCAGCCACCCTTAAAGGCTTATGGTTTGCACTAGATATCCCACCTCCAACATCAATATGCTCCCTGCTCCTGGGCCAGTGTCCATAGGGAGCACATTCTTATCATTTAAACGATCTGACCTCGCAAACTCAGACCAGGGCAGATCAGTATACTACGAGCATGGGAAGCTCAAAGTTTCTGTTGCCACTGCGACAGGAGTACATAATTGGCCCTGTCTTCTAATCTAGGCTGAGCTGCTAGAAAATCCAATCCCATCTTGGGGAATGGAAAGATCAATGGGAGAACAGGGAGCCTTTCCTGCTAAATGCAGATCCCTACTGGTAGCTCATAGGCAGGCTGTAGAAGGATTCCCGCTCAGACTGCCACACACTCCTTTTCGAAGGAGAAAACTGTGGAGACAGAAGACACCAGGCACTAATGGAGGAATGATAGGGTCCTCCCTACTGGTTGGTTCATAGACAGGCAGAGGTAACTGGCTCATGAAGAATGCATGGCTTTCTGCATACGCTTTCAAATGGGATAGTTGGACAAAGATCAGATGCTGTAGAAAGGAAATGAAATGATAGCAAAAGTATACAAATAAATGAAGACATAATATAATTCAATTCAAAATTATTAGTGAAATGTAGTGGTTGATTAAACTTTCATTAGTAGGTAACACTCTGAAACATTCATCGTATAGCGAGTGGTCACAGTTGATTGACTGATTATTTTTCTTCTCTTTTTTCAATATTACACATGAGTAAAACTCCATAGGTAACTAGTTACAAGGTATATATATTGGGGCTCCAAATCCATAGGTACATTTCTAGAATACACACATTAAGGACAACCCATTTCTGAAGAAATAAATTTGCCCAAGTACAGCACAGGAGAGCAAAAAGTAAAAGAGGACATTTTGACAATATTGGTGGAAAGATCAGTTAGGTTTGCCACCAGTTACCATGGCAACAGTAAAGGAAATTTTATTTGACTCCAAAGTAATATGTACAATTTGATACCTGAGGTCGAATAGTTTCCAATTTCAGGATGCAGCTCATGTCTTGCATGTTATAACGTTTTTAATATCAGATTGAACATTGTATCCATCCAATCTCTGTATTCCTGTCATCTCTTAAAAACACTCTTTTTTCATACAATTTATGAGCTGGCAGGTGAGAACAAAATGGCTGCTACTGCCCCTGGCAGTTTCCACATGGCAGTTTCGTATTACCGAAAAAGCGTGAAAATAATGCAAAAACACAAGCATAGTACATGCCTGTGCATATCATGTTTGCTATTGATAGAAAAGAACTTGCATTTATTTAGTGCCTTTCATGAATTCAGGATGTTCCAAAATGCTTCACAGCCAATGAAGTACTTTTGAAGTGTAGTCACTGTTCTAATGCAGGGAAACACGGCAGCCAGATCCCACAAACAGTAATGAGATCAATGACCATATAATCTGTTTTAGTGATGTTGGTTGAGGAATACATGTTGGCCAGGACACCGAGAGAATTCCCCTGCTTTTGTTCAAATAGTGCCAGATTTGTTCAGCTGGCCCCCACACAGCAGCAAAAGTAAGCAGACAGCAAATCAGTTCAACAGGACCTGGTTTGCAAAATAGGGATGCAAAATAGATCTAGAAGATCAGAAGCAGTTGGGGCCAGTGGAAAACAGTTTTTGGGTGTGGAGAATTTTGGCATGGAGCCCACATGACTGTTTATTGCCCATAATTTGGAGTTCAGGATTCAAGGGCCTAGAAATTTGGCCGTGCAAAAGCAGCCTCCTAAGTTTCCAATATGGTGGGCAGGAAATGCACCTCATTACGAGCTGGAAGTGCACCACCTGCCATATTGGTAAAGGCCAAAAAATCGACACGCCTAAAACAGGCATTAGCCTTTCGCATGTGCAAATAAGGGGCCAAATGTCTGTTTGAGGCCCACATTGCAAGATTGGTTTGTCCTGAGGCAGTCAGCACTGGCTGCTCTCAGGAAAACCTGGTCTACATGGACCACCTGATCGGTTGCATCCAACAAGGTAAAATTTTAAAATACGCTTACCTGAATGAGCAGGAGTTCCCCCAACCCCACATTAAAAGAACATTGGCCGCTGCCAGCCTCTATGCCCCCAACCCCCCATTACCTCCCCTCCCTGATCACTACCGCTACCTCCCCCCGACCGCCACTGCTACCTTTACCCCCTCCCACCCCCGATCACCACTGCTACCAACCCCTGGCCATGGCTACTTCCTGACCTGGTCACCGCTCTTCCCAGTGACACCCCTTCATCACTTACCTGAGGTCAGCAGCGGACCGATCTTCAAACCCGCATCACCGCCAAGTTGCCTGTTGCTGTCCGCAGCTCACCGGCTCGAGGTGTATCAGGTGCGCCTTGGCCCTCACCATTCAGGTGCAGAGATCAATTCCCTGCACCACCCAAAAATGACCACGCCTGAATTTCTCGGCCATGGTGTCTAGCTAAAACAGATATGAAATTCAGCAAAATTCATATGCAAATTGAACAGCTGTTTCAGGTTCTGAATGACACACCAGCTGCTGATGGTCATTCCTACCGTATCCCTAAGATGTATCTCAATCTCAACCTCAGAAGCAAATTAATTACTAAATCAATATGATATGTTTACTCTTATGGTCTATCTGCACACACGGGATGATCCATTCCTAACCTTGGAATCTCTTTGAATGTGGCAGTTATAGACAAACCAGGTAAGAATTTAGTTTATCAGTTAAGGAATGAAAATGTGGAGAGTGAAATTGAGGAAAAAATACTCCCATGAGTGCTAGCCTATCTGGGATCCTTCATTCCTTCTGTCTAAATGATTTATACTGCCCACTAAAGTAATTCTAATATGCATACATCTCATTTATGTTCTTCATGCATATTCAATTGCTAATTTCTCACAATCTACTTATTTATTGCAGTTACACATTTTGTTGTGACTCAGACCTGTTGCTTGTGACTTTATACATAAGGATGGAACGAAAATGGTATTCAGCTCAACAAGCCTGCTCTTTCTGCAGGTCATGTACAATTGGTCCTGTCATGAATTCTATATCCTTCGTAAGTCTCCTGATGTAATATTCTGCATAAAACTTCCTGATTCCAAAGATAATCAAGCAAAACTCTCGGATATCTATCTATCCCCACTTCTTTTTTATTCAATCCTAGCAACTGTGTGCATGTAGATTCATAGGAAAAGGAGTAGGCCATTCAGCCCCTCGAGCCTGTTCTGCCATTCTATTAGATCTCGGCTGATATGTACCTTAACCCTATTTACCCATCTTTGCTCTATATGCCTTAATACCATTACCTAAAAAAATGGGCCTGGAGATGTGAAACTTTGATTCCTGATATCTTATTTTAATTTTAAAACTTGTATTGTAAGAGTGAGAGAAATAAATAACTTCCCACATAAGAAATCCAGTTTGAAAGGATATTTATTTGTTGCAAGAATCAGTTAAACAATGCTACCAATTGATTAAAACTCCAAATTTATATTAATCCATTTGCAATCTTCTAAACAGTTCCTTTTAACTGCTCAGTTTTCATGTATTATTAATACTGCTTTTTAAGAGCTGGTTATAGATTATTTTATAGTGAGCTGAGAAATGCCACATGCTGAGTAATGCCTCAGAGAATGGAGTGTTATTAAACTTTTCATACATGATCAACGCAAAAATGCTGTAACTAATCTCTGGTTAAGATGAAGTTCCAGGGTTAATGCTAATTTTAACCTAAGTTTTGGTAATTATACTCACTTGACTTTGTAATAATCTTTCAATATCTGGAACATTAAAGGATTCCGCAGGATACAAAGTGAAAAAAGATGGGATTTCACATAAAGAGATGGTGATTTTTTTTCCTACATTGGATCAGTTTTAAAACTGTTAACAGTCCAGATCTAGTCGTATTTCAATGAAACTAATTTCATTCTTGTCATAATGTTTGAAGTGATTTACCTTTAGATTGCTTGGCAGATACATCAGCGCAGTATTTTCAGCTTTATAAATAAAATCTTACAGATATAAAAGAGTAAATTTATACCTTTATGACCAGAGTTAAAGTTGTATCATTTCATGTATGTATAAATATTGAATGATGGACTATAAGAAATTTAGCACTTGAAAGTTGAGTCTAAGCATCACAAGGCTGACTTTGCTTTGGACCACAAAGAGTAGTGGAAATCTGGAACTCTCTTCCCCCAAAAAGCTGACGAGGCTCGGTCAATTGAAAATTTCAAAACTGAGATTGATAGATTTTTCTTTGGCAAGGGTATTAAGGGGTATGGAACCAAGACGGGTAAATGGAGTTAAAATACAGATCAGCCATGATCTAATTGAATGGTGGAACAGGCTCGAGGGGCTGAATAGCCTACTCCTGTTCCTGTGTCCCAATGAGAACATTGGTTGGCTGTAATTTTTTACATGTCAGCTGATTTCCCAGAGTTATTTGAACAAATTTGGAGAGCTCCTAGAGGTATTTCTGGTGCCTCCAGGTTTCTCATCTTGGGTGGGTGGGCTGGGGCTGTGGGGGGGGGGGGGGAGAGAGGGGAGGAAATGGTTATGGTGTCTTCGCTACCTAGCAAAATTGTAATTTTAATCACTGTCCAATCAATTAGACTAGGCAAGGCGACCCTTTACCTTTTAAAACCCTCCCACTGCTGCCCCTTAATAGCACTGGATTGCAGGGGGACAGATTTAAAAATGGTGTTCCTAACATCCAACATTGCTAAGGTGCAAATGATGGGAAAGTACGTGATATGACATATTCCTGTCATTTGTATCTCTTTATAATATGTCCACCCACAACGGCACTAGCAGAACAAGTCCCCAGCCAAAATTGGGCACAATGGTAAAAAACATGTAATTTAAATGCACATTACTTCAGACTTTATTGAATTTAAATGAATCTTTGGGAATAATCTCTGGTTATTATATATAGTGACATCATAAGCAAATTCTGTTAGATTTCTTCTGGTCAGTATTTCTAGTAAAATTGTGATCACATCTTCAAAAAGAAAGTGTTTATGATTTCACTGGAAGTACCAGTCAGAGAAAATCTTCCTGATTTTTAGGATACAGCTGTACATAGACAGCAGAGGAAATCGCCCCCACAAGTCACTTCATTCCCATTTTATGGAACTGTTGGCCAGAGGCTGCAGAAACCTATTGAGGTTAATTCGAATTGCTAACAAAGACACTGACCTTTTGAACTGAGGTGACCTGGAGTTCAGTCACTGGTCTGAACTGGCCAGAACCGGTTTGAATTCGTTCCGCTTCTTAGAGAGAAAAAGGAGGTGATGCTACCTAGGCCCTTGGAACAGAGCCAATCAGGGAATGACATCGATCACTCCAGCAACTTTGAGCCAACCAGAGAAGACAGCATCATTCGAAAAGACAGACTTGGGGGATAAAACTGAAGAATTGCTGACTTGGGCTCAGTGTGTTTTTGTTGGTGTGTGTTTGTTTGTGAGGGAGACTCCGGAGACTAACCCTCGTGGAAGTGGGAATCTTACGTCAGGGACGTAAAGACTACGTCAGGGACGTAGAGACGACATCGGGAGTGAGAAAGAGAATTGCCTGGCCAGCAGTATCTCTCCTTTCTGGGTAATGTAATATCCTTTCTATTCTATGACACTCAGGGAGTGTTGTCAGAAAAACCTAGTGGGTGTGCGTTTAAAGCCTAATACTCAAGGAGTGTTAGCAGAGAAACCTAGTGGGTGTGCGTTTAAATCCTAGTTTGAGTATAAAACCGTATAACCTGCTGTAAACTACATGCCTATATCTAACTAGACGTATAAGTGGTATGTACATGATCTAATAATGTTAATAAAGCGAATTGAGAATTAAGAGAGAATTGACTCTTCCTCTGTGTACTAAGCCAAAACCGTTAACCGGTGACTTCCGGTCAACAGAACGTAATGAATACATACTAAAATCGGAAAGGCAATAAGTTATATCTAACAGAATTGTTTCTTTTTCAGAGGTGAGAAAATAGAGGTCAAAGATAAAGTGCAATAATAGCACAAATATACAGAAGAAAATGGTGCCTAGAAAAGGGTCACCTGTTCTCGCAGAACTAAAACAAAAAGGGTTAGAGAAGTATTCTTTAAATGAATATGATTAGTTGTTCAACAACCATATGAAATACAACTAGTTACAGTCTGTTCCTGTTAATTCAAAGTCATTTTTGCTCAAAAAAATGAATTACCCAGCAATTCAAATTAAGCAATTTAAATAAAATAGAACAGGAGTCGTTTATTACTCAAAATAAATTGATTAAATGGATAACGCAAAATAAACAAATTTGAATTAAATGAATAGATTGTGATAGCTTTTTGGCTCCTGTGCAGGATGCTGATATCTTTTTATGACTGTCAATGTGTGCTGAGAGTCACTGCAGACAACGGAAAGACTGTAAATGGAATGAGGGGAGAAAAACACAGGTGGATTCACTGCAAACCTTGATCCTGTGGCGTAAGATGTCCCCTGAACCTCTCAATTGAATGACATTGTTGTAAATTCATCCTATATACCCTTTATTCTCCATGTTCAACAGGTAAATTATAAACCATGGTTTAATACATAGAATTGGACAGGATGCTTCCGTTGTAGATGCAACATTAAATAGTTAAGGGGTTTTAAAGGCTTTTATTCATTTTGTGCTACAATCCATTTCCTTTGTTAACGACAGTCCAGGAGCCATGCCTCGCTGACACACACATTCCCTCAAATAGTACTATGTTCACCCTGTTTGTAGTTTGTACTATACTCATCTTTCCTTCTTTGGAATAATTCCTCTACATAGTGGAAAATGAGGTAATTTTCCACTTTTTTTTTAATAACATCATCATGCCACAATTAAGGCTACACCGAAGGATGTTTCTTATGTTTTGGGCATCGTAAAGGTAAAGTTATCAAAGATCATTTTCTGTGGTGAGAATAGCATTTTCATTGCAAATCTGAGCACGAGGCTAAAAAAATTCATGATGTTCAGAAAGTCAGCATTTTTAAATCTGTAATTAATCAAGGAAATATTCTATGCCCTGAATGAAGGTCTGGTTAATCCTGGAGAATCTTGATTACAAATGATAGGGAGTCGCTGCCTTAGGATACAAAGATGCTCTGTTCCTTTCTGTAGCTTCAACGTAAAATGTTCACTTTATTACCATCTATTTGTAAAGTGTACAATCTGTTTTATTTGGGTGTTTTACTGAATTACTTAGAGTCTGCTATACATCTTTCTTCTTCATTAGAAATAAATGTATAAATGATCGGCAGTAATGTATAAAATCATTAAGCATTAACATTATTACATTTCTTCTTTCACACTAATCACACTAAATTTTACACCATTAAAGATTTCACTGTAAAGTTGGCATGTAGTAGACAGTAGTTTTAAATTTAACTCACATTCCCCTAATGGCCTAAGTCTCAGAATAGTGTTGTAAAATGTAACTTATAGCATTCAGCACTGCAAACTAGAACACCCCTTGGAAGAAATTTGCACCAAAAATGAAGATATTACCTCTCTCCTGTGTACCATCTGTTCAACTATAATAGGGGGCACAGTCTAAAAATTAGAGCCAGACCTTTCAGGAGTGAGATTAGAAAACATTTCTACACACAAAGGGTGGTAGAAGTTTGGAACGCCCTTCCGCAAACGGCAATTGATACTAGCTCAAGTGCTAAATTTAAATCTGAGATAGATAGCTTTTTGGCAACCAAAGGTATTAAGGGATATGGGCCAAAGGCAGGTATATGGAGTTAGATCACAGATCAGCCATGATCTTATCAAATGGCGGAGCAGGCATGAGGGGCTGAATGGCCTACTCCTGTTCCTATTGGTAGTCATGAATATGTTCCTATTATTCTGGGTTTTCTTTTAAGGAATATTACTTACGGTTTTTGATTTCTTAGTTTTATTACTGTCTCTTGATTCTGTTCTGTGATCTTTTGGTTCATCTGCCAGGCTTTTATTATTTATAATTCCATTTCTTTTTACAATATCACCAGCAGCATACTTTAAAATCGTGGCCCTGTGATTCCACAGCTGGACTCCTCTGGAGCGGACTGGGCACTCACAGAGACCACTGGTCAGAAAATCACAGGCCACACCAAGAAGCGTGGTCAGGAAACAGAGCAGGGAAAAGAAGTACAGGCGCTCATTTGATCTGAGTGTTAGAGCTGGAGTATGTGCATTCATATTAAGGGAAGAATCGTTTGGTTACTATGTGTAGCAAGATCATAGATCCATTCAAAAAGAACATATTCATGTCACTGCACATAGCGATTCTTCCCCCTTTATTAGTTAGTGTTAATAGAATGGTGCGAACTTTTGTGCATGTTCCACACATTGGCTCAATTTTAAAAGGGCGGCAGGATGGCAGCTGGGGGGGGGGGTGCGGGGGCAGGGGTCAATGGACGCGCAGCAAACCTGGACAATAAAAACTTACCTTTCCCCACGCGATAGTGACTTAATTGGTGCTCCTTAACCATGGTTCTGGGTTTGCCGTCCGAAAGCTGCGCAGTGGGCGGACTGCGCAGCTTTCAGCTGGAGCGTCTGGATTTAAAGGGCCATTGCTCCATTGGATTTTGCTGGAGCAAAGATCCGGAAGACCCAATGGAGCAGCACAGGGGCAAGGCTGCTCCAAGATTCAGCGATGCTTCACTTCAGCTGCTTCTAGCTGGGGTGAGGAGGAGGAGGGAGCTATTTGATCCGGCCGACAGGAGGAAGCCCCCTGCCTCTGCCACGAAGAAGGCCTGGCTCGAGGTGGCAGAGGAGGTCAGCAGCAGCAGCAACATATCCCACACCTGGTCCAGTGCAGGAAGCATTTCAATGACCTAACTAGGTCAGCAAAAGTGAGTACATTTACTGATTCTCCTGCATTCCGTGTTGCACATCACACCCCCACCCCCCAACTCATTCTGCACTGCCAACACTACTCCATCACATCACTCCTCACATCCACTTAAGGCTCATCCTCAACTTACCTGCACTTCCTCACCTCTCCATTTGTGACCCCACCACTATCACTCACCCCAATCCTGATCCAATGTGATGTCTCTGACTCATTCTCACCCTCTGATGCACCTCTTTCACAGTCAGCCTCACCCAAAGCATTCATTGGTTGGCCACTTCACCATCACTCATTCACTCACGTCTGTACTTTCTCCCCTTCTAGAAGAAGACAGCACAAAATGCACGCAAGGGGGCGAGGACTGGAGGGGGGCCACAACAAATAGTGGTCCTCACACAGGCAGAGGAGGAGGCCCTGCAGATCAGCCACACCCTCGAGTGCCTGTCCGTCGGTGACACCGAGACTGGCACCCCACAAATGTCTGGTGACACAACTTTAATATTCATCACACACAACATGAATTGATATTAACAATACTTGACATGTTGAACACCTCATTATGCTCATCGCAACATAACACATCTGTGATGATGCTTAATATTGCCTTCGGTTCTCTTACAGGCCCTTCTACAACCGCAGTGATGACAGAGGACAATTCCTCAGAGGAGCTCCCGGCCTCTGAGGGTGCGCCGTCACATCTTAGCGAGCCATCCACCAGTGCAGATACTCACGCCTCAGTGGGTCCTAGTCCTCAGTTAGTTGGGTTGGCAACTGGTGAGTCACCACACACAAGTGAGCACAAGCAGACACTGGTGGCAGGGGCAGCTGTGGAGAGTCCGCATAGGTGGGAGCACTCCTCTCCAGGCTCTGCTCAGCTGGACTCAGATGCTGAACCCCGGGGGCTATCCTTTAAAAGGAGAATGATCGAGGGATAGCAGCACATTTGCGAGGTGCTGGAACAGGTGCCACGCGCACTCTCCACAATAGCGCAGAGGATGGAGGAGTCCAGCTCCTGCATTAGTGGAATGGTGGCACAGGTACGGGAGGGAATCTCTGAGATAGTGTCGCAGGGATGTGAGCAACTGTCTGAGATAGCGTGCCACGTAACTGCTGAAATGTCTGAGATAGAGTCGCAAGTAACTGTGGAAATGTCTGAGATAGTGTCGCAGGTAAGTGCGGGAATGTCTGCGATGGTGAGAAGGCTAGCTTCCATTGAGCTTCAAGCACGGCTCACAAATGTGTCCATTCAGGCCCTGACAACAGCTGTGCAGACACGGTGAACAACATTCTGCCGCCTTAAACAGGCTGACAGATACTTTAGAAGTGGCCTTAGAAGATGTCACACATGTCCTCCAAACTGTTGTCCAGCAGGGTGATAGGAGTGATCTGGGTCTGGCCCAGGAGAGGGATGATGGTGAAAGGGGACATGGACGTGGGGACGCCACTCAAAGCGCTCCCACCTCTAACCCGTTGCCCCCCCTCTCAACCAATACCCACAATGCTACCTCCTCACCAGATGGCCGAGTCTGCTCCTGCACAGGTGCAGGTGGAGCGGTCTTTGGAGGGGCCCTCACGAGCTCCAAAACCTAGAGGGCGTAGGCTGAAAGCATCAGAGCAGTCTGGCCATGGCAACCTGCCACTACCTCTGCTGCAGCCATAGGGGATGCACCATGTAGAAGTGATAGGAAGAGAAAGGCTAATGATTTGTAATCACGAAGGGTATGCACAAGGGTGTCTGATAGACTGTCATGTTTTTCATTTATATTTGGTTTATGTTAAAGTCACATTAAATGTCATCATTCTCACCACTACTACCACATCTTGTCCATTCTTGACTGGCTTTTGTGATAGTGCCTTTTCATGTGCTTCACCATGAACAGCAACACTTGATGCCACCCAGTGGGTCACTTAACAGTGAGTGTATGTGTAGTTGCAGGACTGTTTTGTGCAGGATGGGGGCAGTGTGTGGGGGCTGGTGTTGGCACTGATCTTTCCAGGTGTGAGAACTGGACTCATCTCACATTCTGATCTTACGAGAACCGTTCACATATGAGTGACTCCCTGGCCTCATGAGCAGCCAGGTGAGCCGTTGTTCTGCCCATGGTTTCGTCCTCCTCCTCCTCAATGTGGATGGCAGATGTGGATGGCAGATGAGGGCATGGGGCCTCTCTGTTGCGCCATGTTGTGCAGGACACAACACACTACTATAATACGACCCACTCTCTTTGGTGCGTATTGAAGCGCTCCCCCAGAATGATCGAGGCACCAAAATTGCAGCTTGAGCAGCCCTACCGCATGTTCAATTATAGAAACATAGAAAATAGGAGCAAGAGTAGGCCATTCAGCCCTTCGGACCTGCTCCACCATTCAAAATAATCATGGCCGATCATGTAACTCAGTACCCTGTTCCCACTTTTTCCCCATAACCCTTGATCCCTTTAGCATTAAGAAATATATCTATCTCCTTTTTGAATACATATAATGACTTTGCCTCCACTGCCTTCTGTGGTAGAGAATTCCACAGGTTCACCACCCTCTGAGTGAAGAAAATGTAACTGAAATAACAGCGACCGGGAGTGGGGGTTTGAACCCACCACGGCATAAACCCATTGGATCTTAAGTCCAACGCCTTAACCACTTGGCCATCCAGATCCTTTTTTGATTATAGACCTGGTGGCAATGTGGCTGTCTTTGTAGCGACGCTGTTGCTCGCTGATGGGGGTTCCTCAGAGGTGTTATGAGCCACGTGTGCAGGGGGTATGCCTTGTCCCTGAGGAGCCAGCCGTTAAGGGTGTTCGGAGCATGGAAAAGGCCTGGGATGTTGGAATCCCTCAGAATGAATGAATCGTGGTAGCTGCCAGGGAATTTGGCGCACACATGAAGAAATCTTTTGCAGTGGTCACAACGAGCTGAGTGTTGATGGAGTGATACCCCTTTCTATTGATGAACTGTCCTGGCTCGTGGGAAGCCAGTCACAGAGTGGAATCCCACTGCCCTCTCTGTCTGGCTGAGGTTGTCCATGAGGAAGTTGACGTATTGCGAGGCTCTGCAAAACAAGCCATTGGTGACTTGCCTTATGCACTTGTGTGAAGACGACTGAGAGACTCCGGTGATGTCCCCGGTGGCATCCTGAAATGATCTGGAGGAGAAGAAGTTGAGGGCAGTGGTCACTTTAACTGCGACGGGTAATGAGATGCCGCCAGGCCCAGGCCGGGAGCATCTCGGCATGAAGGAGGCTGCAGAAGTCTGCAACCACCTGGCAACTGACTCTCAGACTCCGTATGCACCTCAGAGAGGTCCAGGAAGCTGAGCCTCGGTCTGTAGACCCTCTGATGAGGGTAGTGCCTCCTATGACGTCGCTCCCTCTGTTGTTGCCCTCTGTGCTCTGGTGGAGGTGCCTGTGGCACAGCACTGTGTTGTGGAGCTGCAAGTGGTGGAAGTGCATGCCGTGCCTGGTGAGGATGGTGATGTTGCTCGTCCTCGGATGTAGTGGTGAATGCAGCCATCGCACCCCCCGTCCTGATGGTGTCAGTTTGAGAGGGGCCGAAAAGTTAGTAAATATGTGTAAATAGAACAATTCTGAGTGGAAACCAAGGAATTTTCAGTCTAAACACAAAGATCTCCCAGCCAAAAGTGTGTCTGAGAGAACTGAGTGCCCTGCTGCAATAACTGACCTTTTATCCCCATCTGTCAAACAGGGATTTAAATGTCCAAATGGCTGCCGGCTGAAACACGACTCGTTCCCCATGGCGTATTTCACACAGCACGGGAAACACGCTGAGGCAGCATTGAAATCGCTTGCCAGCATAATTAATTACATTCATGGACATTTCAAGTACTTTAAGTACTTGAATTGTTAGTTTAAATATCGTCCTTCCAGCTTTAATTGCCGGCAGGACTTCCGGGTTCGGGAACGGCGCGCGTACCCGGATGACTCTGAGCGTGTTGTTCAACGTGTTGGAGCCGGGATTTCTGCCTGCTCCAAAAACACGATTTTCTTTCCCCCCCTCGCCCCGCCCCCAATGCACCCGGACTTTCATTTTAAAATTGAGCCCATTGTTTCTGGGCCGAATGTGCATTAACATGTTATTGAGGTTTTAATGGATTTTATTTTTGCTTGTTAAGTAATTGTTAAGCAAAAATTGATGCAAATTTACTCAGGATTCACTTGATTTGCATATTACATTAATTTTGCACAGGAGGTTCAACAGCATGTGAGATGCACCTTCAGGAATCAATACTATCCAGTGCACTGTGAGTGCTATCAAGATGCCCTTCACTTGGATCTTAGTGAGGAACCGTGCTTAAGGAGACTGCTCTTTGACAGAGACACAATCTCTGATTTGTACACAGCTCCTGAAGACAGCTGTGTAGTTAAAGTGCAACATCCAGACAGCACTCTCAGTGGAAGTGAAAGTCATTATTGCACTAAACTTCTGCACTACAAGATCTTTCCAAGCACCAGCAGGAGACATCAGTCAGATCAGCCAGTGTACAATTTACAGCTACATCACAAAGATAACAAATGCCTTCTCTCACCACATGTCTGCATACATCACATTCAACACTGGCATACAGCACCAGCTGGAGAGACAGACTCAACAGCACCCCTGACAAGGTAGCACTCCTTAGCACTGCATTGACGTCTAGGAGGGGGGGGCTTGAATCCACAACCTTTTGACTCAGAGACAAGAGTGCTACCAGCTGAGCCAAGTTGACACATGCTTTAGGCAGAGCAGAGAACCCTTGCTTCACAACATTGCCCAGCTGGACGGTAGAATTCAAAACTTTACCCAGACCAGCTCTCAGCGTCTTAGGTAATGAAGCAAGTGACTTACTGATCAGTGCATCCTTGAAATATCCTCCAATTTGTTGATCGCCCCATGAGGCTGGAATCACGACGTTACAAAGCAGGGTCTGTGGCCATGTGGGTACCTCAGCACAGCAACAACCTGCCTTGTGCACGTTTCTCACCTGTGATCAGCAGCTCACCATGGATTTATCCTTCAAACTCACAGACACCAGCTAGAATCATAGAATCTTACAGCACAGAAGGAGGCCATTCGGCCCATCATGCCTCTGCCAGTTCTTTGAAAGAGCTATCCAATTAGTCCCACTCCTCTGCTCTTTCCTCATAGCCCTGCAAATCTTTCCTTTTCAAGTATATATCCAAATCCCTTTTGAAAGTTATGATTGAATCTGCTTCCACCACCTTTCCAGGCAGTGTATTCCAGATCATAACAATTCGCTGTGTAAAAAAAATTCTCCTCATCGTCCCTCTGATTCTTTTGCTAATTATCTTAAATCTGTGTCCTCTGGTTACCGACCCTTCTGCCACTGGAAACAGTTTCTCCTTATTTACTCTATCAAAACCGTTCATGATTTTGAACACCTCTATCAAATCTCCTCTTAACCTTCCCTGCTTTAAGGAGAACAATCCCAGTTTCTCTAGTCTGTCCACATAACTGAAGTCTCACATACCTGGTATCATTCTGGTAAATCTCTTCTGCACCTGCTCCAAGGCCTTGACATCCTTCCTAAAGTATAGTGACCATTACTCTAGCTGAGGCCTAATCAGTGATTTATAAAGATTTAGCATAACTTCCTCGCTTTAGTACCCTGAAGTGTTCCTGGGCTGTTTGCCTGCTTCAAGTGACATAGGTGGGTGTAACAGTCCCACAGTACTGGCTTCCTCCTCGTTAACTTTCTGTAGAAAAAAGACGGTACAGGATGAGCATATGGCAATTGTTATGCATAGTCTTCTTGCAGTGACATTGCATGCTATATTTCACGCCAGAACACATACACTGCTTTGAACCTGATTGCCTCCCATGCCTGCTGAAGCCTCTGTTTAATAGTGAGTTGCCTTTCTAACTTATAGAGGCCACTTTGCCATCCCCTTGTACCATTCACCATGATCTGTTGGGCTTAATCGGCGATCTTCTTGCTTTCTCTATCTTTGCTCAAATTTACACCTTCCACAGCTGGATTAATGTACTGAGTGCAGTTTACAACATTTACATGCCTACTGAGGCAGCTTTCAGGTGATTCAACAGTATTATTGCAGGTGCATTCTGATTGGCTGCTCAGTCAGAGCAGGGTAAACCTGGGTGTTCCCGGAGCATGTACTGAAAAGGGAGAAAAAAATTAACTCTCATAAAATATATAAACAGTGCCACAAGAGCAAATAAACCCCTCTCCCAGTGAAGAAAAAAAATGGAAGAACAAAGTTCTAAGCAAAACATCCCAGGAAAAGAACATGCAGAAACACGGTAGATTAATCCTAAGACCACAGAAGGTAGTTAGCAGGAATTTGCCCTTCTGGTGTTACTAACTGATCTTTATCCTTTACATTGAAGGTGATACATTACTAATTTAAAACTTAGCAAACTTTAGTCGAATGCTGACACTTGAACAGCACATACTGAAAATCCTATTGTCATTATATTGGATAGTACCATTGATGTAAAGTGGTACATCCACTCATAATGAACAGGCTATTAATACATTGTGAGATTTTTTTGCTATATGGGCATGGGTTATTAATAAATGATCAATGAATTATGCTGGAAGTTAATGAATGTAAAGTGGGTTGCCTTTCTCACTGAGGAAGTACTGAACCAGGGAAGAAATGTTTTTAAGTAGGATAGCTTGTTCATATCAAGAATTCAGTGTCATAGAAATGAATGAGAAAACATCCATATCTGGATAAGTCACTATCAAAAGTGAAGTAAACTATATATCACAGTAGCCTTTCCTCACTCTCCACACCCCAGAACAATACTTTTATTCTTTGATTAACCAAAGCCTCAGTTTATATTTGGCCCCACCCTCAGCAGCTCATTGGGCTTCATATTGAAATATCTCCCATTGGAATTTTGTCTCTTATAGCACCAAGTGGTTTTATAGATGGTCCCAGATCTTCTGAGAATGTTTAGTTCTGTGTCTACGTTCCCAAATGGCTTTACTGGATAAATACACCATTTGGTATAGTACTAAATGATATAGACCAGGAAGGTCCTAGTTTCAGTTCAAAGTCTGTTCTAAGTTAACTGATCTCAGCCTGGGCATCAGTAAGGTGCTACAATTAACCTCAGCACATCAGAAGTTGGGAGGGGGGAAAATTCAGCTAATCTTTCTGCTCCAGATCACTATTCAATGGCCAGTGCTTTAATATCAGGTAGGAGTTTGAAGCTTAGATCGAGTTCAGATGTGATACCCTCTATGGTGAAATAGACAGCCAACTGGACTCAGAAATGAAAAATAGTCACTTGGGCAAGGTACAAGACAGCAGTCTGAATGAGTGAGTTCTTAAAGGAGAGAAGTCAAGAACATTGTATGCAAAAACAAATCAAAAATCTTATTGCACAGTGCTTCACTTGTCTCTAAACATTTGTTGTCAAACATGAGTTCTGGTCTTTGTTGCAAACAAGGAACAAAGCTGTGAGTGTGACAAAGATTTTTAGAGAAAACATTGCCAATGATATAACTTTTATTAGAATAATCTTTCAGACAAGGATACTTTGAGATAATTTCATCAGTAAAAAAGTAAAGCTAATAGTACAGATTTAGATAAGTCACACCAATTGCCTTTTTCTCTCTTTCTCCTTCATATTCGCCAGCTCCACAGGCTCTGTGGAGTTCTGATTCCAACTCACAAAATTTAATGCACTTCTTTGCTCATGGACAGGCCTGTCACAGTGAATGGAAAATGGGGGATTTGTTAAGATTGTCTCACAATGCATGTACGTTTTCCCTTGAAAATTTAATCACTAATCAGTTCCAGTTGAATCCAAAACAAAATGATTTGTGTGGCCAGAATTTCAGCCACGAGGTAGGAGAAGTTAAAATGTGTAAAATGACAGACAAGAGAATCTCGGCTGGTTCCAGCAACCTCCTGTGGGAGGTTAACCAACAGATTTGAGCAAGCAGTTGCTACCTAATCAAAAATTCTTCGGGGAGGAATGCATCAAATCCTAACACGAGCACAGATAAGATGGAAATACCCTTGAGCTACCCTCAATGTTCCAGATGTTGGACAAGGAGGAAAAAAGTTTGAAAAACTGATTCCGCCGAAAGGATCCTGGCAGGCAGATCAGGGTTCAAATTTCTATACATTTTTAAAATTAACAGCAAGGGGAATGCCAATCTGATTACTCAAATCTTCATTATTTCATTTAAGGTGACCTATGTCATTATAAGGATTTATCTGTCGTACAATAAAACCAAGCTGCCACGTTTACAAGATTTCAAACTATATTTCCTACACATACATAGCTTTCCTGCAATGTTGTAGAGCTTAAGAGGGTCATGTCAAAAAAGTTTTTGTTTTTAAAAGTTTTGAAGTACAGCTAGGGGCAGCAAGAAGGCAAGTTTCTATCTCCTTTTCGAAATATAATCCTGCCCTGAGCTATCTTATCTGGGCCAGCAAGTACAACCATTGCCAAATTAAGAGTAATTACAGTTTGTATCTGGTTCCATGAAATTATAGTTCTTCTTTGTTTGAAAGGAAGTAAGGCAAAGTAACTGTAAGAATACCCTGTTTATCAAGACCATTCTTTTTCTTCTCGTGGCTATATTTAGGGGATCACAAGTTCTTAAAAAAATGAAAAATGAATCACAAAAATGTTGTTTGTCATGCAATTTGAGGTAATCAATGAGGCAGATTTTTGTCTTCACTCCGTAGTTAGTCATCTGGCTGAAATTAATGGAATGAAAATTGGGTAGGTTCTATAAAGAGTGGGTGATCCGATCGACCAGATTACTGCCCAGGCGGTGAAGGCAAAAATCCACCCAATGAGTCTTAAAGTAACAAAAAGATCCTAGATACAATAGTAAAATGATCAGAATGTAAATGATCAGTGAGCAGGGAAAAGGCTGGGTACTCTGCAACAAGTGGCTCACTTGCTGATCTCTCAAAGCCTATCCACCATCTACAAAGTTCAGATCAGGCGTGTGATGAATAATTCATCACTTGCTCGGATGGAAATAGCTGTAAGATACTCAAAAAGCTCGACATCATCCAGAACAGAGCAGTCTGCTTGATCAGTATCCTTCCCACTTTACTCCCTCCACCCCTCCACCACAAGCGTATTATGGCTGCAGTATACATATCTACAGGGTGCACTGCAGCAACTCACTGACCTTAGTTTGAAGACACCTCGCAGCTCCACAATCTGTACCACCAAGAAGGACAAGAGCACCGACACCATTGCCTTCAAGTTACACACCATCCTGATTTGGATGTATGCCATTGTGTCAAAATCCTTGAATTCCTGATCCAACACCAACATGGGAGCCCCATCACCACAAGGACTGTGGCTGTTCAAGGAGAAGAACCTCCATCACCTTCTCTGAGCAACTAGGAATGAGCAACATAAATGTTGCCTTGCCAGTGTCATCCACATCCCAAGGACAGTTTTTTTTTTAAGTTATACGAGTGCAATTGCTTATTGTACATTATCAGTGGGCGGATCTCACTATTTATTTCATAAGCATGTTGCAGCAGCATCCTTTTCTGTTTATCTCATTCATTATATTTCAGTCTATGTTGCAATATTGTTTTTCTAAAGGAAACTGTATGGAAATCTAAGAGATATGAGTTTTGTATGATGTACCCAGGCTTTATAAATTAAATTGAAGAGCACGGGTGGCAATTTACAGATAATTATCCCTCCTGGCTGCATGTATTAAGCTTCTTGGTATTTGCTACTGATCGCTGTAACTGCTAATCTCCTTATACTTAAGGTGTCAGGTTTTCTTTTGATGTTATAAAACATGTTGACTCTCATTTTTGGTTGGACCTGCATTCCAGATATCACAACTATACTGATACATTTTAAAATCTGCATTCCCCACAATTTATAATTTTTATTTGTGGAGCATACATTAAAATAACAATGTCTTGAAAAATTGAGAACAAAAGCAATACCATTTTGAAGGGGGTAGTCCACTATCTTAAAATATTTAAACTGTGCTTATATTTTATTCAGACATTAACTGATCATGTTTATCCTGAAAATATGTGAAAAACAAACTTTAAGTAAGAAACCGGGAATGAAAACGGCTAGACATGTCCAATGGCTCTTTTGCCTCGTCAAAATTAATCTTTGGTACAAACATAATACCTCCATAATTATCTCTGATATAGAACAAAGCTTCTATCTTATATTTTTAGAGCTCCATTGATTTTTTTCAGAGACCCATTACTTCAATGAATAGTCCAAAAATAAAATTTAATGTAATGTGCCACGAGACAGGAAGATATAGATTTATAACAATTCCCCACAGAATGAGATCCCATTCTCTGCCACAAAGGCCATGTACTTCCTGGGAGGGAAAATTGGAGCACCAGCACCCAAGCATCCACTCACACACATCTCTCAGTAATGACCTTTAGAGCAGCATTCGTGGGGCTCTGAGAGCAGGGTCATAATTTTAGCATGGCAGCGTTGTGAACCCGAAGGCAAAGTGAGTGCATTTAAATCTGTAACCGTATCTCAATTGCAGTCAATTATCTTCGCTCCCAGGTTTCACAACTCCAAGCTGTGCAGCGGGCCTACTGCGCCCCCAAATGATGCGAATTAAAGCCCACTATTTAAAGGCCCAGTCCAAGAAAGGATTTTGAAGGAGAAATGGAGCCCAGGAAAGCAAGGACTGCCCTTAGATTTAATGATGCCTCCCTGGATGTACTGCTGGCTGCAGTGAGAGCGAGGAGGGAGGAGATGTTTCCAATGGATGGCAGGAAGAAACCTGGCTCTGTAACCAAAAATGTTTGTTTGGAGGTGACAGAAGAGGTGAGCAGCAGGAGCATGCTGCCCAGGTCTTGGATCCAGTGCAGGAAGCATTTTAATGACCTAACCAGGTCAGGAAAAGTGAGTACAGTTGCTGATTCATTCACATCCTGTGTTTGCATGCCTACCCCATCACATAACTCCTCACACCCACTTAAGAGTCAGCAGCAGCAACCATCCTTCTCTTTCTATGCACTTCCTCAACTGCCCATTTATTCACCTACCACTGCCACTCACCCCAATCCTGATGCATTGTGATATATCTGTCTGATAGTCACCCTCTGATGCATCTCTTTCATGGTCAGCCTCACCCAAAGCAATGCATTCATAGGGTGAATACGTCGCCTTCAGTCACTCACAGGTCTGTTCTTTCGCCCCGTGTAGGAGGAGAGCATGAAATGCAAGGGAGAGCAGAACTGGAAGTGGCCCACCACATAGTGGAGGTAACAGATGTGGAGGAGGAGGCCATGAAAATAAGTTGGACCGTCACATGCCTATCCATTGGAGATGGAGAGACTGGCAACCCGCAGATGGCTGGTGACAGAACTTTAACATCTTTCACACACATCATGAATTAATTTTATCAATAATTGAACTGTTCCAGACCTCAGTATGGTCATTGGAAAGATTGTTACTTTTGCGGTGAGTCATTAATATCATTTTCTGTTGTCTTCCAGGGTCTTCACACCTTCACAACGAATCTGCAGAAATGGAAGAAAGCGATTCCTTAGGGGAACTCATTTGTTTTGAAGGTGCACCGTCACAGGACATACAGCCATGCACCAGCGCTGATACTCACACTTTAGTGGCTCATGTTAGACAGTTAGTTGGGTTGTCACCTGGTGATTCACCACACACAAGTGAGCACAAACAGACACTGCTGGCAGTGGCAGCTGTGGAGAGTCCGTGTCGGGGGGGCGCACTCCTCTCCAAGGTCTGCTCAGCTGGGCACATATGCTGAACCCTGGGAACTATTGAGGAGAATGATAGAAGTGCAGCAGCAACTTTTGCAAGGTAATGGAAAAAGCGCCATGCACATTCGCCAGAATAGCAGAGAGGATGGAGGAGTCCAACTCCAACGCTAGTGGATTGGCGGTGCAGATAAGTGGGGGAATGTCTGCGATGGAGAGAATGGTAGCCTCCAGTGAGCTTTAAGCACGGCTCTAAAATGAGTCCGTGCAGGCCATGACAACAGCTGTGCAGACTCTAGATGCCAACATGTCTGCCGCCTTAAACAGGCAGACAGATATGTTAGCCGTGGCCTTACAATGTTGCACATCTGCTCACCAACCACCTGGCCAGCAGAGTGGTGGAAGTGATGTTGCACTGGTCTGGGAGAGGGATGATGGCGACAGGGAACACGGAACTAGGGACTCCACTCAAAGCGCTCCAACGTCCCACCTGTTGCCCTCCCCCCCGCCGCAATGCTGCCTTCCCCTGGCCGAGTCTGCCCCTGCACAGGTGCAGGTGGAGCAGTCTTTGGCGGAGCTCTCACGGGCTCCAAAATCCAGAGGTCATAGGTCGAGAGCACCTCAGCAGTCAGGGCAGGGATCTGAGCAACCTGCCACTACCTCTGTGGAAGCCATAGGGAATGCACCAAGTAGAAGCAGTAGAAAGAGAAAGGCTAAGCAATTGTAATTCACCAAGGGTGTGCACAAGGGTGTTTGATGAGCAGTCCTGTTATTAATTTATATATTTTTTTGTTATGGCACCTTAAGTGTAATAATTATCACCACCACTGCCATTATTGAGTCCATTTTGCGAATTTGCACTTTCATGTACTTCATCATGAATGCCAGGACATGATTCCACCCATTGGGCGCGTGTCCAATGGGTGCATATGTGGTTGAAGGACTGTTTTGTGGAAAGGCGGGGAACGGCTTGCAGTGGTGGTGGTGATGATTGTTCCAGGCGGCCTGAGAATTTCAAAGTCTTCAATTTGCACATCTCATTATGAGAACCTGTTAGAGATCAGGGCATCACGGGCAGCAATGTGCGTGGCTGCTCTAGCAATGGATTCTCCATCTCCATTTTCCTCCTCCTCGGATGTACTATGGAATACATCCATTGCGCCACACATCCTGATCTTGTCAGTTTGAGGGTTTCCATAAAGTAGGTAAATTTGCCTGAGCACGAGAATTCTCAGTCTCAACAAAGAAATCTCAGTCTAAATACAAAGAACTCCCAGCCAAATGTTTGTCTGAGAGAACTGCTGCAATACCTCACCTTTTATTGAGCTGTCAATCACTGGTGTAAAGGGCCAAATGAGCTTCGGCTGCAACTCGCCTCCGTTTCAATAGCATGTTTCAGAAGCCACAGGAGACACGTTCAGGAGTAGATAAATCCATTTCTGTTGCAAAATCAACAAAAAGTTAAGCACCTAAAGTATACCATTTAGTTTATATTGCCTCTCCTCATTCTTCCTACCAAAATGTACCACTTCACACTTCTCTGCGTTAAATTTCATCTGCCTTGTGTCTGCCCATTTCACCAGTCTGTCTAAGTCCTCCTGAAGTCTGTTACTATCCTGCACATTGTTTACTACATTTCCAAGTTTCATGTCATCTGCAAACTTTGAAATTATATCCTGTATACCTAAGTCCAGGTCATTAACAAATATGAAAAAGAGCAGTGGTTCTGATACTAACCCCTGGGGAACCCTCCAGTCTGAAAAACAATCGTTCACCACTACTGTCTGCTTTCTGACCCTTAGCCAATTTTGTATCCATGCTGCCACTGTCCCTTTAATTCCTTGGGCTTTAATTTTTCTAACAAGTCTAATATGTGGTACTTTATCAAATGTCTTTTGAAAGTCCATATACACAACATCAACCATGCTATCCCCATCAACCCTCTCCATTACTTCATCAAAGAGCTCAATCAAGTTAGTCAAACACGAATTTCCTTTAACAAATCCACATTGGCTTTCATTTATCAGTCCATGCTTTTCCAAGTGCCAATTGAGTCAGAAAGGTAGTGAATTTCTTGAGCGCATTCAAGATAGTTTTCTGAAGCAATATGTTCGAGAACCAACAAGAGGGCAGGTCATACTAGATTTAATAATGAGTAATGAGCTGGACTTAGATAAATGTTCCCTTACTGTTAAATTATTAACTAACAGTGATCATAATATAATCAAATTCAATGTTAGGTTTGAAATGGAGAAATTTAATACAGTTACTAAGATTCTAGACTTTGGAATGGCTAACTTTAAGGGTTGAGACAGAGTTTGATGACAGCAAACTGGTCAAAACTGTTATTGGATAAAACTACAGATGAACAATGCGAGGTGTTCTAAAAAGAATTTAGCTTAATACAGGATCAGTATACACCCCTAAGGGACAAGAGCTCTATTATCAAATAAAACAGCCATGGTCGACAAAAGAGGTGAGAGATAACATAACACTAAAGGAACCAGCAAGCAAAAGTGCAAAGAATAGTGTAGATCCAGGGAACCAGGAGAGATATAAAGGACAGCAAAGGAAGACAAAAAATATAGTAAGAGCTTCAAAAAGGGAAGAATAAAAGAAACTTGCGAGGGATATCAAAATTAATACAAAAAGTTTTTACAATTATATTAGAAGAGAAAGGATAGTCAAGGGTAATGTGGGCCCTTTAAAAACTGGTAATATTGCAAATAAAAATAAGGAAATGGTAGATTTGTTGAATAGTTACTTTGTGTCAGTCTTCACAATATAGGAAGAAGACAATATCATAGTATCATACTAGGTACAGCACAGGAGGTGGCCATTTGGCCCACCGTGCCTGTGCCGGCTCTTTGAAAGAGCTATCCAATTAGTCCCATTCCCCTGCTCTTTCCATATAGCCCTGTAAATTTTTTTCCTTCAAGTTTTTATCCAATTCCCTTTTGAAAGTTACTACTGAATCTGCTTCCACCACCCTTTTAGGCAATGCATTCCAGATCATTTCAACTCGCAACGTAAAAAAAAATGTTACCTCATGTCACCTCTGGTTGTTTTGCCGATCACCTTAAATCTGTATTCTTTGGTTACTGACTAGTCTGCCACTAGAAACAGTTTCTCTTTATTTATTCTGTCAAAACCATTCATGATATTGAACACCTCTATCAAATCTCCCCTTAACCTTTTCTGTTCTAAGGAGAACAACCCCAGCTTCTCCAGTCTCTCCACATAACTGATGTCCCTCATTCCTGGCACCATTCTAGTAAATCAAAAGTAAAAGATGCTGGAAATCTGAAATAAAAGCAGAAAATGCTGGAGAAGCTCAGCAAGTGAGGCAGCATCTGTGAAGAAAGAAAGAAAGTTAACGTTTCAGGTCTAAGACCTTTCGTCAGAACTGGAAGATGTTAAAAAGTTAAAGTTTTTCAGCAAGTACAGAGCCAGAGAAAGGGAGGGGAGGGGAGGAAAGAACAAAGGGGAAGGTCTGTGATAGGGTAGAGGACAAGAGTGATTAAATGACAAAAGGGATGATGGTGCAAGGCAAGGAGAGTGGTTAATCTTTAGCACCCTCTCTAAGGTCTTGACATCCTTCCTAAAGTGTGGAGCCCAGAATTGAACAAAATAGTCCAGCTGAGGCCAAACCAGTGTTTTATAAAGGTTTAGCATAACTTCCTTTCATATTCTATGCCTCTATTAATAAAGCCCAGGAACTCATATGCTTTTTAACAGCCTTCTCAACTTGTCCTGCCACCTTCAAAGATTTGTGTATGTGCACCCCCAAGTTTCTCTGTTCCTGCACCCACTTTAAAATTGTACCATTTTGTTAGTTTATATTGCCTCTCCTCATTCTTCGTACCAAAATGTATCACTTCACACTTCTCTGCGTTAAATTTCATCTGTCATATGTCTGCCCATTTCACCAATCTGTCTATGTCCTCCTGAAGTCTGTTACTATCCTCCACATTGTTTACTACATTTCCAAATGTTGTGTCATCTACAAACTTTGAAATGATACCCTGTACACCCATGTCCAGGTGATTAATATATATCAAAAAGAGCAGTGGACCTAATACTGCCCCCTGGGGAAACCACTGAATATTCCCTCCAGTCTGAAAAACAACCTTCCAGCACTTCTGTCTGCTTTCTGTCCCTTAGCCAATTTGGTATCCACGCTGCCACTGTCCCTTTAATCCCATGGGCTTTAATATTGCTAACAAATCTAGTCTGTGGTACCTTATCAAATGCCTTTTGAAAGATCATATACACAACATCAACCACACTCCCCTCATCAACCCTCTCTGTTACTTCATCAAAGAACTCAATCAAGTTAGTCAAACACAATTTTCCTTTAACAAATCCATGCTGACTTTCATTTATTAGCCCATACTTTTCCAAGTGCCAATTAATTTTGTCCTGGATTATTGTCTCTAAAAGTTTCCCCACCACCGACGTTAGGCTGACTGGCCTGTAATTGTTGGGTTTATCCATCTCCCCTCTTTTGAAAAGGGGTGTAATATTTGCAATCCTCCAGTCCTTCAGCACCATCACCGTCCCCATATCTAAGGAGGATTGGAAGATTGTGGCCAGAGCCTCCATGATTTCTACCCTTACTTCCCTCACTAACCTAGAATGTATCCCATCTGGACCGGGTGACTTTTCTACTTTGAGTATTGCCAATCTTTTAAGTACCTTCTCTTTATCTATTTTTATCTTATCCAATATCACTACTACCTCCTCCTTTACTGCTACAATGGCAGCATCCTCTTCTCTAGTAAAGATAGATGCGAAGTATTCATTTAGTACCTCAGCCTTTTGTGCTGGGGCCTCAACTATTCACTCTGCCTCCACAAGATGAATTCCTTTTTTACCCTGCCTCCCTTCCTTTGACTATCTATTTACTATTTATAGTTTTATAAAAGATCTTTGGGTCCCCTTTTATGTTAGCCGCTAATCTATTCTCATACTGTCTCTTTGCCCCTTATTCCCTTTTTAAAATCTCCTCTGTACTTTCTGTATTTAGCCTGGTTCTCTGCTGCATTATGGACCTTACATTTGTCATAAGCCTAATTTTTCTGTCAGGAATATACCTGACATTCCAGGGAAACTAATAATGAATCAAAGACTGGAACTCACTGAAGTTAACGTAAGCAAGAAAACAGTATTAGAAAAAATAATGGCACTAAAGACTGACAAATCCCCAGGATCTCATGGTTTCCACCCAAGGGTTGAGGAAATTGCAGACACTTTAGCCATAATCTTCCAAAGCGCTCTCGATTCAGAAATTGTCCCTTTAGATTGGAAAATTGCAAATGTAACTCCATTATTTAAGAAAGGTGAGAATTATAGACCTATTAGTCTAACATCTGTTGTGGGGAAGTTATTGGAATCCATAATTAAGGAAAAAGTGACAGAGCACTTAGAGAAATTTGAGCTGAGTAGAGACAGCCAACATGGATTCATAAATGGTAGGTCATGTCTAATGAACTTAATTGAATTTTTTGAGGTAGTAACTAAAGTAGTAGATAGGGGAATGAATATGAATGTAGTTTATATGGTCTTCCAGAAGGCATTTGATAAGGTTCCACATAAGAGACTGTTTGCTAAAATTAAAGCATATGGAATTGAAGGCAAATTATTGACCTGGTTAGGAGATTAGTTAGGTGGTAGAAGACTGAGTTTAGGGATAATAAGTATGTACTCGAATTGGAAGAAAGTGACTAGTGGTGTCCCACAAGGATCTATGTTGGGGCCTCAACTATTCCTATACTTATTAATGACTTGGATAACACAATAGAGAGCCATATATCCAAGTTTGCCGATGACACAAAGATCGTTGACAGAGTAAATAGTGTATACGGGAGCACAAAATTACAAAGAGACATTGATGGATTAAGTGAGTGAGCAAATCTGCAACAGATGGATTTCAATGCAGGTAAATGGGAGGTCATCCATTTTGGACCAAAAAAGGTTAGATCCGAGTATTTTTTAAATGGTGAAAAGCTAGGAACAGTGGAAGTCAAAGGAGATTTAGGGGTCCATGTACACAGATAACTAAAATGCAGTAGTCAGGTACAAAAAATAATCAAAAAGCCTAATGGAATGTTAGCCTTTATAACTAGAGGGCTAGGATATAAAGGGAATGAAGTTTTGATCCAGCTATACAAAGCCCTGGTTAGACCACATCTGGAGTACTGTGTACAGTTCTGAGTACCGTAGCTTAGAAAGGATATATTGGCTTTGGAAGGGTGCAGCACAGATTCACCAGAATGTTACCAGGGCTCCAAGGGTTAAATTATGAGGAGAAATTACATAAATTAGGTTTGTATTCTCTGGAATAAAGAAGGTTGAGGGGTGATATGATTGAGGTTTTTAGGATTTTGAAAGGAATTGATAGAGTAAATAGAGAGAAACTTTTTCCGCTGATGGGGGAGTCTAGGACATGAGGACATAACCTTAAAATCACAGCTAGGCCATTCAGGAGAGAAGTTAGAAAACACTTCTTCACACAAATGGTGGTAGAAGTGTGGAACTCTCTCCCACAAAAAGCGGTAGCTGCTAGCTCAATTAATAATTTTAAATCTGAGATCGATAGATTTTTGCTAGCCAGGGGTATTAGGGTTATAGAGCCAGGGCGGGTGGATGCAGTTAAGATACAGATCAGCCATGATCTCATTGAATGGCGGAACAGGCTTGAGGGGCTGAATGGCCTAGTCCTGTTCCTGTGTTCCTATGACCCTTTGCATATAATTACATTTTCACCTCAACAGTAGTACAAATGGTAAGACAACATTTTTGCCCCATTTTTGTTTATCCTGTGGTTTGCACTGGAGAAACTGGTCAAACTCAAACCAGTGTGGGATAATCTCCAGGAAAGGGTCTTGCACTGATCGTCTTTTATGCGCATAGAATTCAGATGGGAGTTATACCACCATTTTCATGTCGACATGCACCTGAAACTGCTTTGCATAGCTGAGAAAGATGCTACTATAACTATCCCCTTACTGATCCAAATTAGATTAAAATGAGGTATTTGTGAATTGGTCAGAAAATGGCCTAGTTTGTACCAGTTTGGGTTTGAATTCAGTTTAGTTCTTATTTCTTTTCTGCAGTACATCGTTGCAGTTTTGGTGCTCTTATAAAAAGTATTCTGACCCAGAGAACTCATCTGATTGCTCTTGATTTCCTGGCCCTAGCAGAGAAGTTGGACTTTTCCTGGCTAGTCCTGGAACCCTGGCCCAGGACAGTGGAGGGTGGTAGCAGCACATTGTGAACTATCACATTTTTCATAAGAAAACAAAAGAATCGTCGTGAATGTAGTCAACTGAAGATGTACTTTATAATAAGACTACACTGCAATACAAGTCAATCTACCAAATTATTTCAACTACACAAATCTGATGGTCATGAAACATCTTAACCTTAAGGAATTTGTGTTGACAACTAAAATTCCTTGACTCTGCCACAAGTTTTATCTAGGTTGTCACCAATTATCTATTTTATTATAATACACCAATGCTGTGCTGTAACTGGGATACAAAACAACTGAAAATGTTGCTTTAAAAAGTGTTTGTTTAATTGTTCTTGTCGAATTCCAATTCTATTTTCTGGGTCTTTTAGACTTCACTGACTAGTGGAAATATAAGATACTTGTACATTTTTTTATTTTCATGCTGATCGTTCCTGCTATATCACAGAACTTGGGGTGATCACTGTCCCTTCGGTCTGGAAAGTTGCTCTGAGATTCTGGAACACCCTCCATTGGTGTTCATGGTGCACTTTATAGCTGCTAGTTTTTCTTTGTTATTCTTGCAAACATTTGTCAGCCATTTCCAACCATGTTGACCATAGAAATTGCACAAAATTAATTTGCAAACTCTGAGGGAGGTGGGGTGAAGGAGAAATGTTAGAAACATCATCCTTTATCTAAAGATCATTGATGGACTTTGGGAGTTCTTCAAAGAAAGACTATCTGCATATTGATCCTTCAGATACTTTTTCCTTAGCCTGCCAGCCCATGTGGATCTTCACTGAACCAGTCGTGTTACATCCCCCAGCAGAAGTGACATGTTTCAGTTTAATATCATTAGGGTTCTTTACAAGTGATTCCTGTGCATTTACATTGATGCACATGCTTCAGGAAAACAGCAAAACAGATGGCAAATCAAGAACTAAAATAGCAATATTTTGGCAAGGCAGAAACTTGCTAGTGTTCCATGATTGGAATTCATGTAAAATAAGTAGAACATTGAAAGCCTTTATCTCTTTGAGACAAGATTTCTGTATATCCCTTAATACTTCATAATACTACTACAATGAAGTTTCCTTTTCTACTGTGTAGTTTGGGAATGCTAGTGTTCTTTGTTGAGTCAAGTATTTTGCAATAATGATGTGAAATTACCATTAATCTGAGAAGGGATTTCTGAGTTAGACAAGAGAAATAAAGGTAGATGGTTTGTCAGCACAAAGAAATTGTGTATAAGCTATCTTGGGTAGTTTAATAGCTGTTGGCTTTAAAATGTAGTAATGTCTAATGCTGTATGAAGTCTCCTCACTTGAATAGTTTATTGATAAAAATGCACATGCTGCCTGAATGGTGACTGACCATGCCCCAGTAAAGATGATATTATATACTGCAGTATATATATTTTCAGATTTCTTCTTAGGCTAACTTCTTAAATGGCATTGCTGCATTTAGAGATAACCTACAAATGGAAGTGTTTCAAGAATGATGTATATAAAAATGTATATAAACAATATGCTGTCAAATACTATTTCATTTTCTGTGTACAGAACTAAATTACTTTAATTTACTATCTGCAATGATCTATGAACCCACATGTAAGAGTATTTCATTTTCTTATTGCATGCAAGAAATATTCAGTCTGTTTCACCTTATTTGTGAATTATATGTAGAAAATAGGTGCAAAGGTGAGGCTAAGTTTAGGATATATACGCATTTGCAATCTTGATGTATCATTATAGACATGCACATAGAGCACCCCTGCATAGAAACCAGATTCCAAATTTTATCCCTACCCCAAGAAAAAAAATTGAGGCAAATTTTCAACTGGCAATGCGAATCAGCCGCCCATTATAGAAACCACCCGATCTTCATTTTTCCATGGCGGCAAGTTGAAACACACCTGATTAACTCATATATAGGCCACTCCCCCGCACCCTGCACCCCCCAATTTTATTGAAAAGTACAGTAAGTATATATATAAAAATTAATTTGGGCAAATTCCTACCATATGCAAATTGTTGCTACATCATAAATTATCTCCTTTTGCAACTAGTAATGATATATATCAAGTCCAATTATCCCCCAATTTGTTTATATAAACCTTTAATACATATTCCATCATATTATAAGCAATAGGATTCCATTTTACATATACAGTCATACTTTCTTGTGTGTTTAAAAGAAGAACTATAAATACAGTGGAGTTCTCTCAAGATCAGTCCATAGATGTCAAAATAAATTGTCAGTGCTATTTGATCTTAACAACCTTCCCTCTGTTTTTACTGTAATAATTAAAATACACAATACAAAAACCCTTGAAGCGTGTTTCTCACTTAGGGAGTCAAATTCCTTCCGTTTGATAATTTCAGCAAAAACAATTAGAGTACAAATTGAGAAATCTGGTTTTGTGCTAAAATGATCAAAGGAGGAATTTCACCCTTTTGGTGTCATTAGTTCACTTTGTTAATATTGTATTCCAGAGACATCTAGTGGCAGTTTGCAGTTACTGCACCAATTACAGCCTCTAACAGGTGTATTTTTCATGTACGGAGTCGTACAACACCAGGTTATAGTCCAACAGCTTTATTTGAAATCACAAGCTTTTGGAGCTTTGCTCCTTCAGGTGACGAAGGAGCAAAGCTCCGAAAGCTTGTGATTTCAAATAAAGCTGTTGGACTATAACCTGGTGTTGTACGACTCCGTACATTTGTCCACCCCAGTCCATCACCGGCATCTCCACATCATGTATTTTTCATGTTTGTTTGTTTTTGGCACATAATCTATCTTTGCCAGTCAAATGCTTATAGCCTAGTTTTGAAATTATTATCCATGCTATTCATGCTTTTTTTAAATTTTAGCAGCTCAAAGGTACTGAATAGCAGTTCTGTTATAAAAATTGCTTACATACATGCATTTAAGCATTAGAAAAATCAAAGCTTACAATTGGTATTTTTGTTCTGCAAATATTAGCTATTTCAAAATCTTAACGACTTCATTTGCAGCCATGCAGATCTATTCACTCAGTGATGTAATTCGAAAATTATTGTGATAAAGGAAGCAGAGCAAAGTATTCAATTTTAAATGTGTCTAAAAATGTTGGTGCCTATTGAGAATGCAAGATGGTTCTTGAGGGAATTGGACTTCATAACTTACATGTAACAACTTGCAAGTGAGTTACGAAAGCCAGTACCAACACAAAAATATATTTTCCTTATTAGATGGACTCCAATGCAATATTTTATTTCTGTCCTATCTGTAATTTTAGTTTTCTACCTTGTAACTATACAATGTAGTATTTCACTGCAACTTGATGTTACTGTTAGCCTTAAGTGGATTCCATAGTCAGCTTACTTATATAAATACATCTTACTCTGTTTTACTGAAGTATTTTGGCCCAACCATGGTCACGCAGTTAGTTTCTAGCAGCCACTGGTGTATTATTCTATAGTATCTTTGGAAGATTATTTTGCTTGTTCCAAACCTCTCTTTGTGCCAGTTTGATGTTTAACTAAGAACCAAGCACCAGTAGTGAATGGTTCTTTCAAGCATGTTCCTCATTTTATTTTAACTCCATTGAAATTCTGTGATCTTATTATTCTGGTCAGAACACCCTGTGCTCATTTATTTAAGTTGTCTGGGTTGCCACTGACATCTATTCTTCCTGCCACAAGAAAACAATGTCACCTTGGACATAGAGTTCCTATGTAAAGTCAGCCCCTATTACGTCATTCTTGTTTAAATAATGAAACTGTTAAGTAGACTTCACACAGAACTGTCACATTATGACTATTATTATGACCCCCAGTCCTCTGATATTCAAGAGCTTGACTCTATTTAAAGGGCATGCAGCATAAGATTAATACTGTGGAGCAAAGCTGCTCTCATTCACTCACAATCCTGTATCGCCTTATATGTTAATGATGAAGTTAAACTGAAACTACTGGCTTTACACTGGTATCATTTTGAGATCTGTCCAAGTCAACAGTAACAATATTGTCCACTTGCACTGCTCTTAAACTGGGGAATAGCAGACCTATACATGTGTGCTAAAGTGCAAGCTCACTGGTTGGTGCAATTATTTCATGTTAACGAATAGCCGACTTTCCTATCAACTCTTTTCTAACATTAGAAAAATCGCTATATTTTTCTCTTCCCTATTTTTAACAAAAAGGTAGATAAGTCTTGTGGAGGAAGAGGGCTGAGGCACTAAATGAATACTTCACATCCATCATCACTAGAGAAGAGGATGCTGCCATTGTAGCAGTAAATGGGGAGGTAGCAGCGATATTGGATAGGATGAAAATGGATAAAGACGAGGTACTTAAAAGATTGGCAGTACTCAAAGTAGAAAAATCACCAGATGGGAAGCATCCTAGGTTACTGAGGGAAGTAAGGGTGGAAATTACAAAAGCTCCGGCCACAACCTTCCAATCCTCCTTAGATATGGGGATGGTGCGAAAGGACTGGAGGATTATAAATGATCCACCCCTGTTCAAAAAAGGGGAAAGGGATAAACCCGGCAATTACAGGCCAGTCAGCCTAACGTCGGTGGTGGGGAAACTTTTATAGACAAAAATGCAGGACAAAATTAATTGGCACTTGGAAAAGTATGGGCTAATAAATGAAAGTCAGCATGGATGTCTTCAAGAAAAATCGTGTTTGACTAATTTGATTGAGTTCTTTGATGAAATAACGGAAAGGATTGATGAGGGTAGTGCGGTTGATGTTGTGTATATGGACTTTCAAAAGGCATTTGATAAAGTACCACCATAATAGACTTGTTAGCAATATTAAAGCCCATAGGATTAAAGGGACAGTGGCAGCGTAGATACAAAATTGGCTAGGGGACAGAAAGCAGAGAGTAGTGTTGAATGGTTGGAGGTAAGTATGCATTGGTGTTCCCCAGGGGTCAATATTAGGACCACTGCTCTTTTTGATATGTATTACTGACCTGGACTTGGATATAAAGGGCATAATTTCAATGTTTGCAAATGACACGTCATTCGGAAATGTAGTAAACAATGTGGAAGATAGTAACAGAGTTCAGGAGGACATAGACAGACTGGTGAAATGGGCAGACACATGGCAGATTAAATTTAACGCTTAGAAGTGTGAAGTGGTGCATTTTGGTAGGAAGAAAAAGGAGAAGCAATATCAACAAAATGGTACAATTTTAAAGTGGGTGCAGGAACAGAGAAACTTGGGGGTGCACATACACAAATCTTTGAAGGTGGCAGGACAAGTTGAGAAGGCTGTTAAAAAAGCGTATGGGATCCTGGGCTTTATTAATAGAGGCAGAGAGTATGCAAGAAAGTTATGCTAAACCTTTATAAAACACTGGTTAGGCCTCAGCTGGAGAATTACATTCAATTCTGGGCACCACACTTCAGGGAGGATGTCAAGGTCTTAGAGAGGGTGCAGAAGAGATTTACTAGAATGGTGCCAGGGAAGAGGGACTTCATTTATGTGGAGAGACTGGAGAAGCTGGGGCTGTTCTCCTTCGAGCAGAGAAGGTTGAGGGGAAATTTGATAGAGGTGTTCAAAATCATGAACTGTTTTGACAGAGTAAATAAAGAGAAACTGTTTCTAGTGGCAGAAGGGTCGGTAACCAGAGGACTCAGATTTAAGGTGATCGGCAAAAGAGCCAGAGGTGACATGAGGAATCATTTTTTTTAAGCAGCGAGTTGTAATGATCTGGAATGTACTGCCCAAAAGGGTGGTGAAAGCAGAGTCAATAGTAACTTTCAAAGGGGCACTGGATAAATACTTGAAGGGAAAAAAATTACAGGGCTGTGGGGAAAGAGCAAGGGACTTGAACTAATTAGATAGCTCTGTCAAAGAACCAGCACAGGCGCGATGGACCAAATGGCCTCCTCCTGTGCTGTACCTACTGTGATACTGTACCTCCTATGAAGTCCAAGATAGTTCCTCTGCTTTATCATGGCATTTACTTTTATTCCCAAAGTTAGTGAACAGAGGAACATAAAGCCTTTAAAAGCCATGCACTTTTTAAAACAAAACTACAACCACTTTCACTGCAACCACAGCTGAAGCAATTTGAGACTATGTCACGATCTTCACAACCTACGTTAATGACTCGATGAAGGTGTCGCGGGTACTGTGAACAAATTCACAGATGACAAATCTGTGCTAGTGTTGGGGCCCTAGATGAGAAAGAAAAGACTACAATCTTATCTAGATTCAATGGGGGAAATGGGCCCATATCTGGCATACGTCATTTAATGTAGATAAATGCAGCGTCAAGTATGTATGTACCATATTTGGTACAAGTCTGTTGAGCAGGAAAGAGACCTAGGCATTATAGTACATGAGTACAGGCAGAACTGTAATTGAACAATGGGCGGCCTTTAAAGAAGAGATGGTTCAGGTACTGTCTAGGTACATTCCCAAGATGGAGAAAGGTAGGGCAACTAAAGCCAGAGCTCCACAGATGACAAAAGAGATAGAGAGTAAGATGAAGCAGAAAAAGGGGCATATGACAGATGTCAGGTTGATAATACAAGTGAGAATCAGGCAGAATGTAGAAAGTTCAGAGGGGAAATGAAAAAGGAAATAAGAGGGGCAAAGCGAGAGTATGAGAATGGACTGGTGGCCAACATAAAAGGGAATCCAAAAACTTCTATAGGCATGTAAAGAGTAAATGGGTAATAAGAGGAGAGGTGGGGCTGATTAGGTTCCAAAAAGGTGATCTACCCATAGAGGCAGAGAGCATGGTTGAGGTACCAAATGAGTACTTTGCATCTGTCTTTACCAAGGAAGAAGATGCTGCCAGAGTCTCAGTAAAGTAAGATGATAAAGAGGAGGTACTAGAAAGGTTAGCTGTTCTTAAAGTAAATAAGTCCTAGGTTGCTGAGGGAAGTAAGGGTGGAAATTGCAGAGGTACCGGCCAAATTCTTCAAAACATCCGTAGATACAGGGGGTGGTGAAAGACGACTGGAGAATTGCAAATGTTACGGCCTTGTTCAAAAAAGGCTGTAAGGATAAACCCAGCAACTATAGGCCAGTCAGTTTAACCTTGGTGGTGGGGAAACTTTTAGAAACAATAGTCCGGGACGGAATTAGCAGTCACTTGGACAAGTGTGGATTGGTTGGGGAAAGCCAGCACGGATTTGTTAAAGGCAAATCGTGTTTAACTAACTTGATAGAGTTTTTTGATGAGGTAACAGAGAGGGCTGATGAGGGCAATGCAGTTGATGTGTTGAAAATGGACTTTCAAAAGGTATTTGATAAAGTGCCGCATAATAGGCTTGTCATCAAGATTGAAGGCCATGGTATAAAAGGGGCAGTAATAGCATGGATACAGAATTGGCTAAGTAGTAGGAAACAGAGAGTGGTGGTGAATGGTTGTTTTTCAGACTGGAGAGGGGTATACAGTGGTGTTCCCCAGGGGTCGGTAGTAAGACCATTGCTTTTCTTGCTATATATTACTGACTTGGGTTTGGGTATACAGGGCACAATTTCAAAATTTGCAGATGACTCAAAACTTGGAAGTGTAGTAAACAGTGAGGAGGATAGTGATAGACTTCAAGAGGACATAGACAGGCTGGTGACATGGCCGGACACGTGGCAGATGAAATTTAACACAGAAAAATGCGCGGTGATACATTTCGGTAGGAAGAATGAGGGGAGGCAATATAAACTAAAGGGTGCAATTCTAAAAGGGGTACAGGAACAGAGAGATCTAGGGGTATAGGTACACAAATCGTTGAAAGTGGCAGGGCAGGTTGAGAAAGCAGTTAAAAAAGCATACGGGAATCTGGGCTTTATACATAGCGGCATAGAGTACAAAAGCAAAGACGTCATGATGAAACTTTATAAAAAACTCATTCGGCCGCTACTGGAGTATTGTGTCCAGTTCTGGGCACCGCACTTAGGAAAGATGTGAAGTCCTTAGAAAGGGTGCAGAAAAGATTTACTAGAATGATGCCAGGGATGAGGGACTTTAGTTACATGGATAGACTGGAGAAGCTGGGGTTGTTCTCCTTGGAACAGAGAAGGTTGAAAGGAGATTTGACAGAGGTATTCAAAATCATGAAGGGTCTAGGCAGAGTAGATAGAGAGAAACTGTTCCCATTGGCAGAATGGTCAAGAACCTGAGGACATAGATTTAAGGTGATTGGCAAAAGAACCAAAGGTGACATGAGGAAAAACCTTTTTACACAGCGAGTGGTTAGGATCTGGGTGAGGGGGTGTTGGAGGCCGATTCAATCCTGGCCTTCAAAAGGGAACTGGATAAGTATTTGAAATGAAAAAATTTGCAGGGCTACGGGGACAGGGCACCCTTACTTCCCTCAGCAACCTAGGACTTATTTACTTTAAGAACAGCTAACCTTTCTAGTACCTCCTCTTGCATAGAGTCGGCATGGGCTCGATGGGCTGAATGCCCTCCTTCCGTGCCGTAAACTTTCGTGATTCTATGATTCTATGAAGGTGCACAATCATTATTGTAAGGCTACTGCAAAAACAAAGAGTACTAGGATGTAAAGCATGGACAATTCAGTTTAAAACTAAAAAAATTATAGTATTATTGTACAAGACTTTAGTTAGGCCTCATATGAATACTTTGTTCAGTTTTGGTCCCCTTGCATGGATAAGGTGCCATTAGAATGATCCTTAGTTTAGAAGCCCTTAGTTATTACAATAGGTTTAGACAGCTGGGTCATTTTACTCAAGAAAAGTGTAGGCTTCAGGGATACTTAATTGAAGTGTTCAAAATGATGAAGGAACTAGACTACGTCTGTATCTATGTGGACAGACTATTTGAACTAGATAGGTTAGGGAAAATGAAGGATCATGCCTATTAAACTATGTAAGCTTTGGACTAGGTTCGATGTCAGAAGCTTTTTCTTTACGCAGAGCGTTGTTAAAAATTGCAACAAATTATCAGCTCGTGGATTCGCTGCAATAGTCCAAAAGTAGCTGGGTGAATTCATTACTATGGCTGATATGACTGCGTACAAAAGGTAAATGGGATGTTGGGTATGTGCCTCATGTTCACTGTGATCCCCTGGAACTTGTTTGGTGTGCCTCCAGGGGTAGGAGAGGAATTTCCCAGTTTTTTTACCCTGAATTGAACTAGGGTTTTTTTAAATCTTTTTTTTTGCCTCTCCCAGGAGATTACATAACTACAAGTGGGAGGATGCACTGTGAGTCATGATGCTTAATTGCATCAAAGGTTTTGTGTTGTTGCAACACCTAAACCACTTTGCAGTAACAGATAGTATGCACTATAACATAATTCAAAGGCATAAGATACATTAGGCTTTTTGAAATTGCCATTATTGTGTCACAACATTATCTCCTTCAACACTGTTCATCTATGATATTTGAAAACAAGGACCTGCCTTGTATCAAAGGGATATTATTAAGGTCAAATTCAAGCTTGAAACTTGCGCTGTCTTCAAATATATTGGTATTCTGTCCCTTCAACAGAGATTTTCTATTAAAAAGGTAAATCAAAATCAATTTATTTTTAATCAATCAAAACACATCATGTTGTGAGCCCTCCCACTCCCACCTCTATAGAGATTCAATCATCCCATATCTTGTTCTAAAGACGCAACATCTTTTCAATAGTTGTATGGAAAAAAATCATAGTTTTTTTTCTACTGTCTTTGACCCAATGCATTATTTTTTGTTTTGTTTGATAATGAAATCAGTCACATTTTATTTTTGATGATAGAAGTCTGACTTTTCATCAAATGAAGTACAAAATCAGATTTATCATCTTTAGTCCCAGATACTAGACATGAGAAAATACTTTGTGCTTTTGTCCATTTCTCCTTCATGAAGAAAAAGATGCAAGTTGCAATGATGACAATAAAAAAACTCAAAGCTAAAAGTCTTTATTGCCGTAAATATTCAATGGTCTTAAAGATACACTCTAATTTATGAGTATTGTGAATTTTTTGCAAAAGAAAGATTCCATTTTTATCTGTACATCATTGTATTATTTCAGGCTTTTTAATTGAATAAACTGCAATTAGTGGTATTGCATTGCTACATACTTTACTGAATCATCAAACTGCATTGTAATTAACAGTACCATTAAAATCTTTGAGTCATTACAATGTTGCAATTATAACTGCAGCCTACCTAATGTTTTTGTATGTATTTCTGATTTTATGGCCATTTTCTACAATTATTCCAGTCAGTTATAACGCTGAAGATAATATAGATTCTTGTGCTGAGAAGAAAGTCTTCTTTTGCTCATGATGAAACAAAGTGCATTATTAAAAATGGATAAAACAGTACAATGCAACTTCTTGAGATAAAAGGATACTACTATTGTGCTGAATAATTACATAAATTAGAAGATGATAGAAAATGGTTTCCATACAACAAAATCAAATGGGATTTGCAGTAGGATGTAGATCTGTACCTGAGATTCCCTACGTGGCTAGATTCTAATCTTAGCCGAGCCATTGAAGAAGGGGCTTGTAGAGGTGAAGTTGCTTCTCCAGAGAGAGAGAGTGAAATCTATCTAGTCAGTTGGCCATGGACGCTTTCTTACAAGGAGCAGCTAGTTCTGGTGTGCTATTGGTCAAAGTCAAATTCTCATTAGAACAATGCTTGATCTTTGGGAATCAGTGAGTGGAGAAAATAAGTTTAAAAAATTACAAGTTCAACAAAAATACTGCAATTATTAGATACAAATTATTTGAAAGAAAATATTCCTTTTTGAAACTTGCAATTCAACAGCCTAATTGAAATCTGGATTAATTATATATTATAAACCTTCATTTATAAAATAGTACAGTGAATTTAAAGACTATTACATTTTCCGAACTCTGGAAGTCAATATTGTACAGTGCAGAAATAAGTTTACAAAGTTGGCAACAAAAGAGATGCACATTTTGATATTCGGTATACATGTTTCCTTACATATCAGAGAATACCGGTTCACTCCTCCTTCCCAGAACACCACTAGTAAATATAACATAACGCACCTTTTCACCACACAGACACTGCTCCTCTGGGACTGAAGAACGTACCTATACTCCAGGGAAAATGGACAAGACCCATCTGCTAGATAGCAACGGAAAATTGATTCATACTGTGCCACTAGAGCAATTGCAATGACACAACCCTCAGCAACCATACCATCTGGAATCAGATGCTCTCTATTAGACTAACAAATATATTAAAAAATATTCAGTGTGCCTTTACACCTTCCAGTTCAATTGCAAAGCATTGAAAATGACTGCACTCATATACAGTGCGAGCGATCCTCCCCTATCCCTCCCAAAGTATATCCAAATGTGAAGGTCCTCAAATTGGACAACTTCGGATCTTGCCAAATGTATCTGCAATGACAAAATTTAGGTAATTTCATTCAGGAATATCAGTCATCACTCACTCCTACATAAATACATAAGCAAGTATATTTTCCTTTGCTTGAAAAAGGAAACGTTTCCAACACCGTTCACCTGAGGAAGGAGGAAGCCTCCGAAAGCTTGTGAATTTAAAATAAAATTGCTGGACTATAACTTGGTGTTGTAAAATTGTTTACAATTGTCAACCCCAGTCCATCACCGGCATCTCCACATCTTGAAAAAAAGTAGCAGTGTTCCCTGTTTTAGACTTCTCTTGCTTCAACCATTAGACAAAATTATAGTCCATTGCAACTAATTGTACACTCTGAAGTGCTACTTAGTGCTATTAGAGACAACATTAGTAATATTTCTGGTTAAAACTGAATAATTATTTATTTTAGTTAATGTTCTAGCCAATTACCTGTCAGTTCTGATAACCTTGATAAGCAATTAACCCTTTGCCATGCTGTGGATGAGAAAATTTGTCTACAATTAGGCTTGAAGAACTGATGACGAGTCATCTCTGGGTTTAATGTGTTTTTACACATCAAAGATTGACCTGTTTGAGTCCATGATACAAATATTATCAACTTTCAGATTTTTGACTTTCATGCGGCACTCAAATTGCAGCCATTTTGTTCTCAATCAAATCCCAGGTTTTTATAAATTGCTCCCACATATTGATGTAAGAGGCAGGAACAGGAAGAAAGCAATAAATTAAAATTTGTTCTTAGAGAAACAAAAGGGATAAGAATAGATAAATCGGTCTAGATTTGATTTGAAAAGTCATTAAGATAACAAAAATAAAAGAGAGTGAGAGAAAATGGGGGAAAGGAAGAAAGGATATAAGAACTTCAATGTTTAAAATTGATTTATTTTAAATTGTTTTTAAATGTTTATTTTTGTAAGTTGCTGTTTATATTACTGTACTAACACTTGACATTTGAGTAGCTTTATTACTGTAATATTAGTGTTTGCTTCAGGTTCATGACGTGATAGCTGAAAACCCAAACGAAAACAACAGATCTGGGGCGTCTGCCACTCTCGTAAATCTACTATCAATATAAAGCTTAAGAACTTTCTGGATGATGCTCAAGTTAGTAAATGTGGCTAACTATTAGAAAGTCCATAATTGGGCGGTGGCTATATATAATCTATTCCAGCGTGCGTGAAGTCTCGCAAAGTAGCAGGGGCATTTTCTGGGTGCCTTGGGGTAAAATCCACCTGGATTAGTGCTAGCAGTAGTATTATAAAGTTGCTTTGTACTTTAAGCCCTGAAGTGCAAATCTGAAGAATGTCGTAATAGGCAGATATACCCTTACTACAATATGAGAAAATATTTGCACGGCATAAGACATTAGATTTGTGATTTTAATGCTTCACTTTAGACACAAAGAAAGTCTTAATCACTGCTGGTAATTTAAGCACATTTAATAATAAATAATGTAACATTAATAAAATATTAATAAGTAAGTAAATCCCCAACCTAACAGCCCTTTTTAAAATCTGATAGTTAATGGATCCTCATTAAAATCTAATATTCAAATGTTCCATATCTTGAATCTAAACTATTCCTCTTTTTGTATGAATTGTTCCACTGGTAACTCAAGGGGTATGATTGAGATTCATCACATTACATTACCAGTAGATTGACTGTACAAAGAACATATATTAGACAATAAAATTGAAGGGACAGTGCATGCAGCATTCAAAATTTCAAATATTCTAATAGAACATTTTAAATAAGGACCCCATACTTATCAGAGTGTTATCAAAAAGGCTGTTAAAAATGTTTATTAGTGATTATGGTGCATGAATACACTGGTTCAATTCTGGAATAAGGCACCTCAAGTTAATTACGATCCAAAAAATTAGTTCTTTATCTTCTACCACAGCGGAGATTCTTTGTGCTTATATCTACTTTGTAGACTTATAAAAAGAAACTTACATTTATATAACGTCTTACATGACCTCAGGACATCACAAAACACTTCACAGCCAATGAAATTATTTTGAAGTGCAGTCACTGTTGTGATGTAGGAAATGGGCAGTCAATTTGTGCACAACAAGATCCCACAAACAGCAATGAGATTAATGATCAAGTAATCTGTTTTGGGTGTTGTTGAGGACAAATGGAAAAATGAAGAAACTTCTCACATAGCTAAGTGGTTAAATGTATCTAGCACTGAAGATTAACTTTTGAATACGTGGATTCTCATTGCCCCCGATATTAATTGTTGTTGGGGACATTTATTTTGCTTTCTCAAACTAATTTTATAGAGAATTTATTAATCTACCTGACACTTCCTGGTTCTTAGTCTGCGTAGCTTGTGAAGAATGCTTTCACTTCCTGGTTCTGATTGCGCGGCTTGTCAATGATGCTTCAAGCTGATTGGTCGAGGGGAGAGAGAGCTCATTTCTCTGCTCTCACAGCTCAGAGAAGCCGGGGAACGACCGCTGCACTTCTTGCAGGTCTCCATTAAAGCAAGTTGGTGCCCAGAAGCCCACAAAACGTTTGTGGGTGAATTAGTTACTTATGAGCCGTGGGCAATATTCACCACTCACAGCTATTTCTGGACCATCTATTATATGTTAAAATCCCTGAGTGGGTCATAACATTGCATTTCAGAATGCAGTGAAAATGCATTGAGTCAGTAACTTAATAGACAAACCTATTATAAAAGTGTCAGCTTTTACCTGTTGCACTTGTTGGTGGCACTGTGATAGGGTTTTTAATATTATTCGATAACCCCCAAATCCGGACACGTGGGTCGCAGTGCGTGATTAACTCACGTCCGGTTGTTGAGATGCAGGCAGCACATGAGATTTGGGCTGCCTGATCATTTACCTGATATCTGCGAGCAGCCAGGTCTAGCTGCGTTGTTGCGTGGCTGCTCACCAGCAGGGGGGCCCTGATATCGCCCAAATGGCGAGCACCACGTAAAGGCAGCCTGCACCTCTTAAAGGAAGCCTACGCCTCTTATTTGCAAAATATAAGATGCGGGTCCGCACGGAGTCTGAATGAAGATCAGACATCGCACATGTAAAACACAGAAGCTGGTCCCGTCCCTATGTTTACAAACTGTTGAGTTATGTTAAAACATTGAATGAAGGTTGCGTGCTACTAAATCCCACATCCTCCAATCTACATGCTAGACCTCACCAATTTGCCAATCTGAGTTTGTACCTGGCCTGCAAGAGAGCCTGCACCAAGGTTCCCTGATGATGCACTAAAGGCCTTGGTGCAAGAGATCGACAGAAGGAGGGGCATCCTATATCCACACGGAGACAAGGGGCCCTCCAGACAAATGATCCCGAAGCAGTGGGAGGCAGTAGGGGACGAAATCAATGCGAGGCAGATAGCACCACGAACATGAATGCAGTGCAGGAAGAAGTTCAATGCTCTGACATAAGTGGTCAAGGTGAGTGAGGTCAACTGTCAAGTGGCATTTCCTAACAACTGCACCATTAGCCGCATCCACTGCTCCAAGCACTACACCTCCCCATCACCCACCTACCAACAAACTCTTTCAATCAGTATTCAACTCTTCCAATCAGATGCATCCTCTCACCCTCACACATTACCACTGTTGCAAGTTGCACTCCCACAACCCACAGGTCACACAAACTGGCAGCTATTCAACCATGACAGGCACATCACCCAAACATCTTGCAGGACACTCACTGACACACATCCCGCTTTCTCGCAGGAGAAGGTGGCACATAACAGGAGGCAACAAGTGGCAGTGGCTCCATGGAACATGAACCTGCTGTCCTCTCTCAGGATGACAGCATTCCTGTCCCACCCCTGACATTCTGCCAGTGCTCTTGGTGTTGACTGTCAGCTAGTCAGCCCACTCCCTGTAGAGTATTGAAACTTTATTATAGGAACATAGGAACATAGGAACTGGAGTAGGCCATTTAGCCCCTCGAGCCTGTTCTGCCATTCAACGAGATCATGGTTGACCTGTGACCTAACTCCATATACTCGCCTTAGCCCCATATCCCTTAATGCCCTTTGTTAACAAAAAACTATCACTCTCACATTTAAAATTAACAATTGAGCTAGCATCAACTGTCGTTTGCAGAAGAGTGTTCCAAACTTGTACCACCCTTTATGTGTAGAAGTATTTCCTAGCTTCACTCCTGCAAGTCCTGGCTCTAATTTTTAGGCTATATCCCCTATTCCTAGTATTCAAGTATAGGAGACCTCCAAAAACAGGTAAAAGTGCATCAGCAGCCAGAAGAAATAATCCTGCATAATCCCTTTACATAGCACTGGTGGGGGGTCCTTCATGCTGTTTACGACCTGTTCAGCTGTGCGAGGTTAAGACAGTGCATTGGCTTGAGCATTGAGTTCCAAAATCATATCCGTCCCTTTAAATCAGCATTGCCCACTGATCTAACGCATATTCTCCTTACTCTACATGCTGCCGGCATTCGTTATCTGCTCGTGCGTAAACACCTTTACCAAGATGGCATCCGACGCAAGGCGCTATAGAGACGTGCGCGCGCATTCTGGATGCCATTCCAATACTGGCCTCCACACTAAGTAGGGAAATCCTCCCTGGCCTACTGACCCAACCTCGTCCTCAGAGCATTAAAATGAGGCCTATAAAACTGTTTTCCCTACACCACTAATCATTCAAACATCCTGCAACCCTCCACCTCTATCTATGAGGATTATAATAGAACACCCCATAGGCATCCTCGCGCAGCAATTCAGATATCTTGACAAGTCAATGGTGTGCTCCGACACTCTCCATCAAAAGTCGCTTAGATCATTGTGATCTGCTGTATGCTATACAACTTTGCAAAGCAATGAGACATAAGCATGAAGCACATGGTGGAGGAGGACAACCAACCACAAACCAAGTGATGAGCACCATGAACAAGAAAAATCAGAGAATTTGCCTGTAGAAGTGCCTTTGCAAGCTGTTAGTACCGTCCTTAGGCTCTTATAAATGAGATCTTCCCATGAATATAGACTGGGATAACAATAATAATATAAGGGGCAAAGAGGGGGAGGAATTTTTGAAATGTGTTCGGGATAACTTTCTTAACCAGTACGTTTCCGGCCCAACGAGGAAGGAGGCATTGCTGGACTTGGTTCTCGGGAATGAGGCGGGCCAAGTGGAGCAAGTGAGAGTGGAGGAGCATTTAGGGAGCAGCGATCATAGTATCATAAGGTTTAGAATAGCATTGGAAAAGGACACGGACCACTCTAAAGTAAAAATACTCAATTGGAGGAGGGCCAATTTCAATGGAATAAGAACAGATCTGGCCCAGGAAAATTGGAATCAAAGATTGGCAGGCAAAACTTTAATTGAACAGTAGGTGCCCTTTAAAGAGGAGATGGTTCGGGTACAATCTAGGCACATTCCAACGAGACAGAAAGGTAGGGCAACTAAAGCCAGAGCGCCCTGGATGACAAAAGAGATAGTGAGTAAGATGAAATGGAAAAAAGGGGCGTATGACAGATGTCAGGTTGATCACACAAATGAGAACCAGGCAGAATATAGAGAGAAGGGAAGTGAAAAAGGAAATAAGAGGGGGGCAAAGAGAGAGTATGAGATTAGACTGGCGACCAACATAAAATGGAATCCAAAAGTCTTCTACAGGCATGTAAAAGGTAAACGGGTAGTAAGAGGAGGGCTGGGGCAAATTAGGGACCATAAAGGAGATCTACTCATGGAGGCAGAGGGGATGGATGAGGTACTAAATGACTACTTTGCATCTGTCTTTACCAAGGAAGAAGATGCTGCCAGAGTCTCAGTAAAGGAAGATATAGTTGAGATACTGGATAGGCTAAAAATTGATAAAGGAGAGGTACTAGAAAGGCTAGCTGTACTTAAAGTAGATAAGTCACCTGGACTGGATAGGATGCATTCTAGGTTGCTGAGGAAAGTAAGGGTGGAAATTGCGGAGGTACTGGCCATAATCTTCCAAACATCCGTAGATACAGGGGTTGCGCCTGAGGACTGGAGAATTGTAAATGTTACGCCCTTGTTCAAAAAAGGCTGTAAGGATAAACCCAGCAACTATAAGCCAGTCAGTTTAACCTCAGTAGTGGGGAAACTTTTAGAAACGATAATCCGGGACAGAATTAACAGTCACTTGGACGAGTGTGGATTGATTAGGTAAAGCCAGCACAGATTTGTTAAAGGCAAATTGTGTTTAACTAACCTGATAGTGTTTTTTGATGAGGTAACGGGAAGGGTAGATGAGGGCAATGCAGTTGATGTGGTGTATATGGACTTTCAAAAGGCGTTTAATAAAGTGCCGCTATCTAGGCTTATCATCAAGATTGCAGCCCATGGAAAAAAGGGGGCAGTAGCAACATGGATACAGAATTGGCTAAGTGTCAGGAAACAGAGAGTGGTGGTGAACGGTGGTTTTTCGGACTGGGGGGAGATGTACAGTGGTGTTCCCCAGGCTGAGACCACTGCTTTTCTTGATATATATTAATGACTTGGACTTGGATGTACAGGGCACAATTTCAAGAGGATATAGACAGGGTGGTGGCATGGGCAGACATGTGGCAGATGAAATTTAACGCAGAAATATGCGAAGCGATACATTTCGGTAGGAAGAATGAGGAGAGGCAATATAAACTAGAGGGCACAACTCTAAAAGGGGTACAGGAACAGAGAGATCTGGGGACATATGTGCACAATTCGTTGAAGGTGACAGGGCAGGTCGAGAAAGCGGTTAAAAAAGCATACGGGATCCTGGGCTTTATAAATAGAGGCACAGAGTACAAAAGTATGGAAGTTATGATGAACCTTTCTAAAACACTGGTTCGGCCACAACGGGAGTAATGTGTCCAGTTCTGGGCACTGCACTTAGGAAAGATGTGAAGGCCTTAGGGAGGGTGCAGAAAAGATTTAATAGAATGGCTCCAGGGATGAGGGACTTTAGTTACGTGGATGGACTGTAGAAGCTGGGGTTGTTCTCCTTCGACAGGGATGGTTGTGAGGAGATTTGATAGAGGTATTGAAAATCATGAAGGGTCTAGACCGAGTAGATAGAGAGAAACTGTTCCCATTGGTGGAAGGGTCAAGAACTAGAGGACATAGATTTAAGGTGATTGGCAAAAGAACCAAAGGTGACATGAGGAAAAACTTATTTACACAGGAATGGTTAGGATCTGGAAAGCACTGCCCAAGGGGGTGGGGGAGGCAGATTAAATCATGGCCTTCAAAAGGGAACTAGATAAGTACTTGAAAGGAAAAAATTTGCAGGGTTACGGGGATAGGGTGTGGAAGTGGGACTAGCTGGATTGCTCTTGCATAGAGCCGGCACGGACTCAATGGGCTGAATGGCCTCCTTCTGTGCTGTAACCTTTCTATGATTATATGAATACCCATTCACTCAAAGTATCGAGTCATCTCTACATCTTCACTATGACATGCCCATATACATCCCCACTTACATTGCCAGTTTCTGCATCTAAACTACCATGGATTACATTCCTTCCTCCCGCTGAACTGTTATCCAACACCACACCAAGACTGGGACGGAGTTGAATTGAAGTGTAACAAAATATTAATGCCCTAAAAGTGTGGGGGGTGGGGGGTGGTGTGTGTGTGTGTGTGTGTGTGTGTGTGTGCCTAATATTCTGGTGCTTCTGCTTGGTATATGATTTGTGGGCTTTAGACCCTTTAAATGAAATATAATGGATACTTCTGTCAACATTTTGAGAAATGGCCTCTAGTATCACTTGTGGGATGACAGCTCCTATTGTGAGTCGTCAGCTTGATGAGGTTTAGCACAGACAAGCTTTCACGCTCACAATGAACAGCGGTTATTCTCTGGTAAAAGTGTCAATCATTTAATGCCTTGCTATCTGCGCATTATGACCCCTCCCAAAAAAATGCCACTTGATATTTCACAATTTGGAACCTTAGACGACGAAGTGCTCGGGTTAAGATTTTTCAAAACTACACAGAAATGGGTTGTCCTATTTCTTTTGAAATAATGGGGATGAAATTTGTTTTCGGCGGCAGCACAAAATGGGCGATAGCTCATAGGCAGCCTGTTTTACACTCCATCTGATTTAACGCTCGTACGGTTGCAGGGTTCTGAGGAAGGGTCAATACCCGAAACATTATGTCTGTCCTCTCCACAGATGCTGCCTGACTTGCTGAGTGTTTCCAGTATTTTCTGTTTTTGTTTAAAATGTTTTGCATTGGGTGTGAACAGACACTTGGTGGGGGTGGGGGAGGGAGAATGCCAGCGTTAATTTTTTTGCACTATTTATACATACCACAGTATTTGTTCTAAAGTGAAATTTACTATAGTTAGTTTGAATCATCCATCATACACTGTAGTCCATTTCTACAGTTAACATGTATTCTGCACAGCTGCAAAGTGGTGACTTCTTGGGACCAAAAATTGAGTGAGAATAAAAGAAATTATATCTTCAGTAAAGGATGGGAAAATGGTTTAAATGGTTTTTCAGTTTTAAATCTTTTGATTGTCGAAGTTCTCCATACCATAAAATGTGGCATTTATCATCTTGGTGCAGTTATGAAGAGGAATGAGGGGTAGGCATATCTTTATTAATAGCGCTCTATGAATAAAGTGAGTATCACAGATATGCTGCTGAAGGCAATATTGCGTTCGTTCATTCATTCATATGCAAATGCTACACTTTTCATATTCTTTGCAATAAAAGCACACTCATTTGAAATGCTTGTAGTATTGCTTATCCACTCATAGCTTAATCAACTACATTAGACACCCCCCACTACCACATGCTTAAACCCAATTAATGTTTTATGACAGACTGCATCATTCTCATTTGGCCTCTATAGGCTCTTTCATAAAATAAGACTATCCACTAGAGCCTGGTTTAACATGCTAATCTTAGAAAATGCATTCATTTTTCCTTAGAATTCATTTTTTTAACATCTACATATTTTTCCATGGAAACTGGACAAAAGCATAAATCACATAGCCAAGAGCTGCTCTGCATCTGTGTGAACTTTGCTGATAACATTACTCTGCAGGAATGAAAATCGGGCAGTTTCCTTTATGGGCAGCTGATCCACACCAGTTTTATGCCCGGGTGGCAAGTTGCAATTCTACCCCAGTGTGTCTCTCTTCATATAATGTTACTTCAGTTTTCAAAAAACACCAGATGAATTTTGAAGCCAGCTAATTGTCTCACCTGTGTTTTGCTGACAGTTACAAAATGTCAGTGCTGATGGCTTATACCTGTGAGACAGAAATTCTAATTTCAAACACTTATAACACCAAGGGGAGAGGAGAGAGACAGAGAGAAAGACACAAATAGAAAGTCAGGCAGGCAATGTGGTGGGAGCATAAGTGATTAGGGGAAGCGATGGGAAAAGAGCCACTAAGAGATAAATTTTCCTTGCAGCTCCACCCAAAATGCAGCTTGCAGTCAATGGTGGCTCCTTTCCCTGCCATGTCACCCACCACTACCCACTCCAAAGGAAAGGAGAAAATAATAAAAAGACAGAGCGAAAAAAATAACACACATTTATATAGCGCCTTTCACAACCTCCAGACATCCCAAAGCATGTCACAGCCAATTAAGTCATTTTTTGAAGTGTAGTCGCTGTTCAAATTTGAGGAAATGCAGCAGCTCACAAACAGCGACAAGATAGATGACCAGATAATCTGTTTTTAGTGATGTAATATGCAGACTATGTCATACATTCCAAGGACTTGCTATGGCATAATTTCTTCTATTTTGTTATTGGTTGGAGTAAAGCACAGTCAGGTGATGCAAATGAGTGGTTAAATGATTAAAGTAGTATCAGTATTCAGTCATAAAAATAGAAAATGCTGGAAAAGCTCAGCAAGTCGGGCAGCGTTTGCGGAGAAAGAAACAGAGTTAACATCTCAGGTCAAAGACCTTGACTTAGCATTTAGTATCTCTGTGGAATAATAAAAGAAGCATCATTTAATGAATTATCATAAAATGTTATCATGCTTTAACAAATAACTAGTTATTTAATCTTTCTGTATTCCAACAAGAGTAATAAAGCTATTTTACTTAATTACATGACCCAATGTTGAATTCTCTAATTCTATTTGCTGGTGGGATTTGAATCATTATTTTAGTAGCAGAGTATCAGTGTGTTTTATTGCTCGTCATTCTGTATTGTTTTAACGAGAAAACTCAAAAAATTGAATTTTGAATCACAATCACAGAATTGAAAAATATCCCATAAGGATATCTTGTTCAAAAGTCTTGACCCTTTAGAGCAAATTGTAACTTTGGTGATTTTTTTTGCTTCATGTCTAGAGCTGAGGATAACCAAGTAAATATTATTATATATCGTAAATTTTAAAGGGAATTTTAAAGCAAATGTGAGAGCCCATGGAATTAGAGGAAAGAAGTGAAGTGGATCAAAAAGTAGCTTATCAATAGGAAACCAAGGGTAATTATAAAAAGACTTCATTTGAGCTGGGGAGAAGTGAATGGTGCAGTTCTCTGGGGATCAGTCATGGACCAATACTTTTCACAATCTACATAAATAATCTAGATGAGAGGATCAAAAGCAAAATTCCTAAATTTCCTCTTGACCCATAATTATGTGGGGTGGGAAAATATGCTATTGTTCAAAGGGATAAGTAATTGAGCAGCTAATAGTTAGCAAATGATTTTTAATGTGAATAAATGTAAAATAATACATATATATGTGAAAATATTAACTTTAATTGCAAGATAATGATAGAAAGGAACAGTACCAATGACTGCTTGAAAGTGACACAAAAGTGTGGGGTGTTGACAAACGTGCCACACAAATGTTGGAGCATGCAGTGTAAAGTGGAATCCACAACCAACAAAAGTGGAATAACCATTTTTTTATTTTCAAGGTGGAGTTTGAATATTGCACCCGGTTTCAGCTAATATACTTCCAAATGGGCATTGATGGGTAAAAAATAAAACAATGGTGAGCTACAAAGATGATTGTTCACTTTAGGTAGAGTCTATGGATTCTTTCAAAAGAGAAGCTGACTAATTTACTTTGCAGGAAAGTCTAGAGCAGAAGAAACTTAAATCTAAAGGCAATTTTGAAATAGGATCCAGTTTCAAGAGAGCAAGCCTGTGCAGCACACTAGAGAATGAGGTGCCAATCAAGTGGATTACTTTGTCCTAGATGGTGTCGAGCTTCTTGAGTGTTGTTGGAGCTGTACCCATCCGGGCAGGTGGAGAGTATTCCATCACATTCCAGACTTGAGCCTTGTAGGTGGTGGAGAGGCTTTGGGAAGCCAGGAAGTGAACCACTCGCCACGGAATACCCAGCTTCAGACCTGCTCTACTGGTCACGGCATTTATATGGCTGGTCCAGTTGAGTTTCTGGTCAATAGTGATCCATAGGATGTTGATGGTGGGGGATTCGGCGATGGTAATGCCATTGAATATCATGAGGTGGTTAGGCTCTCTCTTGCTGGAGATGATCATTGCCTGACATTTGTGTGGCATGAATGTTGCTTGCCACTTATCAGCCCAAGCCTGGATGTTGTCCAGGTCTTGCTGTATGCGAGCATGGGCAGGCCAGCTTGGTCAGTGGTGGTACTATTGAGCCACTCTTGGTGATGAACATTGAAGTCTCCAATCCAGAGTACATTCAGTGCTTTCTCCTAATGGTGTTCAACTTTCTCCTAGTGGAGTACTGATTTATCAGATGAGGGAGGAGGCAGGTAGTAATCAGCAGGAGTCAGTGGCCTCAATATTAACACCCCCTTGCCGGGCGGGAGAGGGTCGAGGGGGTTAAAAATTTTAAAACGAGGAATGCGTCCCCAACCCACCGTGTACGCGCCTGTGGCTGTTTTTACAGCAGCGAGTTTCGTGTGAATGTCCCGCCATCGAGAGGTGGGACATTTCATTAATATATTTAAATCAGGCTACCACAATGCAATTGGGAGCCTGATTTAAATTTAACAGTTACCACGCGGGTTTCCATGGGCTCGGAAAACCCAGCAGTAAAAGGGAGGAAGTGCTGCTGGCTCAAGTACGTGCCTTTTACAGCATCCCTTGTGTGCCAGGAGGATCATGTGTGTTCCTCCCAAACCCCTCAAGGAAGCCATCAACCTCCCCTCTGCTGATCATGGCCTCTCTCTCTCCCCCCGCCACGATTGCCGGCCTCTCCACTCCTGCCCCGATCTCTCCCATTCTCCCTTCCACAATCTCTGACCTTTCTCCCGCAATGGCCAATTTCACACCCTCCCCCCCAACGCCCTATCTCTCACTCCCTCCCTCCCACAATGGCCGACCTAAGCCCCAATCTTTTGCTCCGTCCCCCTCCCGATTGCCAGAGATCATCCCCAAGGTTCCCTGGCTGCAGCATCCTGCCACTGGATTTCCAACCTGACAGCCAGCCAGCCTGTCAATTTGGCTAGACCTCCATGTCCCCGGCCTTGCCGGGTTTTCCCCATGCTATCGCACTCCCTCGCACTCTCCCTGCTTCCCCGTAAATATTGGAACCATGTTGAGAATTCCCAGGGCCATTCCTCCCTCACTGTATACCACTGTACTCCAGGATACAACCAAGGAGGGTGATGGAGGAGTCTGGGGCATTGGCTGATGGGTATCATTCTGTGCGCATAACTATGTCAGGCTATTACTTGACTAGTCTGTGGGAAAGCTGTCCCAAATTTGGTACCAGTCTTTGGAGGAGGAGTTTGCGGGGTTGAATGGGCTTGGTGTGCCTTTGTCATGTCCTGATTCACTGCTTAGGTCCAGTTTTATTCTTGTTATTCTTTGTAGTAGTTTGGTAGTGGTTTGTAGTGGCTATGCCACTTCAGAGAGCAGTTAAGTGTCAATCACATTGGTGTGGGACTGTCACATATAGGCCAGACCAGGTAAGGATGGCAGGTTTCTTTCCCTAAAGGACATTAGTTAACCAGTTGGGTTTTTAAGACAACCTGATAGCTTCAGGGTCACTTTTACTGATTCCAGCTTTTTATTTCCAGTTTTTTTTTAAACTGAATTCAAATTCTCAAACTGCTATAATTTGAACTCACATTCTCTGGATTATTTGTCCAGGCCTCTGGATTGCTCTTCAAACAACAGAACCATTATACTACCATACCCCTTTAGAGTAAAAACACCTTAAGGCAGCACTATGTTTGAGAACAGCAGATCTGAGAATAGCAATGGATGGGGCTTTGATTACTTTCCAATGGACTAACAAGGCTGATGTGCTGAATGACTCATTCTACAAATTCTTACATATTTATGATTCATCGGGATCCTGTAGCACCAATGGTAAATCCATATTTTTTAAATGAGAAACACATGGAACAGCCATAAGTAATTTGCTGAAAGTGTACTAAGATGATTGTATTTAATATATTTTCTATAAATATCTCCACTTTATTTCTATTTGTACACATATATGTTTATTTGGGAGGGGAAACAGATCAGTTCAAGCTTATTTATAATTCTTCTGCCAAGTATAATTTATGCATTGACTAAATGAGCTGCATAAAAGCACATCTGCCAACACTCATAGTTGTTAAGAAATGACATTTGTTATCAGTTAAAGTAGCCCTAGCAGTTTTATTAACAAGAGCTGCAAGTCTCTATATCATTTCTAGTTTCAAATAAGTTGCTTATTGAGCATTTTAAAAATGACAGTGAAAGTAATGCAAAATATTGTTGTGATGGTCTTCAATCACCTTTGACATACTTAAAATTTGAATAAAGTTTAGGTTGTAAGTGAAATTGTACTACAGTAGTGGGGGCAAAAACAACTGTTCTAATATCAGAATAATGGCAGACTCAAGCATCAATACTTTTATCTCTGCCGACTTTGATCTTTGGTATTAGCTATTACTCCTTCATGTTGGATGAAAACATTTCTGCAGTGACTGTACTGATAACAAATTACTTGCCCTAGGCATGAATCCATATTTTGGGACTACCCACAATTCACAACTAAATGGTAATCCACCATAGGAAATGGAAAATATAACAGTAGTGCAGCCAGAGGAGCACAAAAGTTAAGGGACATTATTGGGGTCAAGTGGACACAGCATTAGTACAACCTATAAAGCTAGCAGAAGGTAATCTCTGATGGCCTTGATTTGTTATCAATCAGATGCCAATATTTTCACTGCCCCCGAACATTTTATGACAAATTGTTGTACTCAGACAGTGTATCACGAGACATACAGTAAGTATAGAAATTTGTCGTATTTGTTAAGGGATGTCATGTCAATACTCTTACTCATACCCACTGCAATTGGGTTGACTGTGGCAAATTTTATGGTATAATTTTTGTTTTTGCCCACTGGCACATTATCTCACTGGCAGAAAGATTGCATAAAGTTGGTAGTTCACTGAATCCAGGTATTTGTTCAAATCACACAGTCAGAAGATCAATTTAGATACAACAGAAGGCAAAGTACTTGAATTACATTTTCTTTCAAGCATTTCCCTGGCTTCAAGTTTTCTCCTGACACATTAAATAATCAATTACTTGCGTTCTAGTTATTACCTTAAGTAGTATTTGGAAAAAAAAATGCAGAATAGTTCTAATTCCCTTTTAGAACCTTTACAAACAAAACCTATTATAGGTTTTCGTCATACAGTTTGATATTGTCTACCAATAGTTCAAATGTTGTATTTTATGAACAGGATATTTTTTGGTAGGCCGAAAGTTACCAAGATAATAATGCAATACAATGTAAATCAATTTCCCAGTCTGAGATTTTTATTTATTTCCAAATAGTTTTACAGTTATTTTTACATTTTGGAGCTTTAGAATATGCTGATGAAATCGATATTTGGTGGGAAGGGGATGGTGGGGGGAGTAGCTGAAACTCTTTGAACGTTAATTCACAATATGTTAGACAGTCATTTAGTTTCAAAGAGTTTTGACATGCTGCCAAGCCTCTAACTTATTTACTGCACCAATTAACACCACAGTTGTCTGCTTTGCACAGCCCTTTCCTACTTTAAACTCAATCGCTCCCTATTTTTAAACTTACTGACAACCCTGAATGTTGGCATCCGAGTTGGTGAGCTGACCTAAGGCCTCCAGATCAGAGGGATAGCATGAGAAAATAGATTTGAACAAAACTAGAAGATTGTGCAGATAGAGTCAAAAGACGGAGAAGAAAATAGAAAGTAGATTTCAGGGATAGTGCTTTGAAAAAGAGAAATGACAGAATCAGAAGATCATGAGTGTAGACACAGGAAATGGTGACGGTCACAGCTAAGAGATGGCATAGATATAGATGGAAGCTGAAGAAATACTGGACTGGGAGTTTATGGGGATAATAAACCAAGAGGAAAGACAGGTAGAGAGAAACAGTGATGATGGAGAAGTAAAAAAGAAAGGATGAACAATAGCATGAAAAAAGATGAAGAGATGAAGAAAAAAAGTCGGAGAAACTGTGACAAGGAGAAGAGAGAACAAGGTAATAAATATATGGTATCAGTAAATAATGAGAATAAAATTTAATTTAACAAAACAACAGACCAGAAGTAAAACTTTTTTTTACCTTCTTTCATTTCATCATAGAGTCACAGAGAGACAAGGGCCTCAAAAACTTAGCAGTAGTCAGACATCCCTCGATACGGAAAAGCAATTGCCTTATTTGTTGGGTACGTACAGGCTGCTAAACAGTATGTGTTAAAAATCATAATATCTATAAAGTAAATTTCCAGAATACTTATAATATCCTTGAATTAATGAATTATTTTTCCATTGAAAACGTAATACAAGGTAATTGTCAAAAAAAATTCAATATATCAATTGAGTCTTTACACCAATGTTATTTCTTACAAGCATGATAAAGTGACTTGTTCACTTTTTCAATGAAAAATACATTAAAATACAAAAGCAATTTATTCATGTGCAATTTAATATATAACATTACAAAACAGTATACATATGCAGCACATTCTGGGGGAAAAGACTTTGCAGCTATCAATAAAGAGATAATCGGTATAAAAATAAATATATCTTAATAGCAAAAAAGGAAACTGCATTTGGTGTCATAGCAAATGACTTCTTCAAGGTTGAATGTTCTACTGTTTGATCAATATGAAGCTACTTACAAATCACATGCATTGATCACTGTAATCATCCAAAGGAATGTAGGGCAGTCACTAAAACCACATGCACTTAGTCTTAATTGCCCACATTAAAGCAATTATGTCTGAAAACTATTGCTGTCTAACATTATGCTTATTATTAATACCATCTCTTTACTTATATTGACATAAACTGTATTTACTGGAAATCAATCAAACCCTGCTCTCTGCCATACATTCAAGCTGCTGATGTTCTGAAATATTACCACAGTAATAGCAAAAATGTCTTCTTCCACTGAATGTCAAAACATTTTTGGCAGTTGCCATGATAACTCTGTTAACTGATAATACACAGCATTTTTATGAGCTTCTCCTATAACTCTTGCTTTCTGTGATAGTAGCACTACCAGAAACATATGACCTTTAATGAACAGACTGTAAAATCTTTAAAATTTAGAGAATTGTTTATTAAATGTATTTGTCAGTATTCCTATTCCTTCCAAAAAGAATTTTCCATGCTTAGTAGGTGCTTCTATTTTGTGTGTGTGTGTGTGAGAGAGAGAGAGGGGGAGATTTGTTCTTAATGAGATGAAAGATGTCACTGATAGGAAGCGTTTTTTTTTCATTTTTTTTATTGTTTTGCATTAATTAACAGCATCAACCACTCCCTATTCTGGTACAGCATGACTCTAGCTTTTCTGTAACAAAATGTGTCTTAATCCCAATAACAGAGGAGCACCAATGCCATTTTTTTTCACTTCCCACAGTTATCCTCATTGTGAGCTGTCAAGTGGCCTCTTTACATTGCTGTGCTGCCGGCGACAATAGCCCCAACCTAGACAGCAATGTTGTAAAGTAAATGCGGCACTGCTGCTTCTGGAAGCGGCAAGGACCATCTCAAGAGGTTCCATTCCCTGGCATTGCGGCATTGCGAATGGTGCCAAATAAAAAACGTATAAGTGGTCCATGAAGCTGGCAGTATAATATTCAGTGCTGAATTATGGACATTTTTGTGCTGTGGACTTGCAGTTACTAGCAGTGGGTTGAGACTCGCCAAACCCATTTCACTTAACAGTCTTGCAGCCAGCACAGAGATTTTCACCCTACTAGTCTGGATTAGATTCAAACCTACATTTAAGAATTAAAAGGATAGTGTTCTAACCCAAAGCATTTATGAATCCTCCAGCATAAGTTTTTGTGAGCTGCATTGGTCCTTGCCATAGGGCCCCAGGGGCCATATATAAACATTAAATTATGTTCCATTTGTTTTTCGCATTTCCAAGCGGCTGACACTAACAGCTCTTGGTGTTCGGATTTAGAATTTATCCATCAGTGGGTGCAGGTGCTAAAAACAGTCCTTTCCAATCTTCCTGGTCCGTAAGATTCAAATAAGAAATAAGTACAAATAGGACTGAGTTTCCTAGGCTTTGAGAGCCAAATTAGAGAGGTCAAGTACTGCGTGCAGCCACAGCATAGCTGGTTGGGCACACTGCACTAGTGCACGCTGATCAATTCTTTACTGTCGTATAAATAATGCATTCATGCATCACAAACATTGAGGGTTTTTTTAACTTTAAAATAATATTATTTATACTAAGTTATGATGAGCCAAAGAGCCATTTACAATTTCCAAGATCTAAAGAAACAGTTTCTCTTTTATCAAATGACATAAGATACATATCAAGTCAACTGAAAATAGTATGTACAAATCCTATATGCTAAAAAATATTCTATTGTTTTCCCCTTTATTTAGTTACAGTTGTAGTGTAAATACAGCAAAAGTGTGTATTTACACATTACCTTAGTGTTGTAGATAGGGACACTAAAGACTGCATATAAACAGAGTAGCTGGCAGGTTGAATTGATCTCCGGGGCCTGCCTTTCTATTCCCAACACCTGACAGTTTCAGACCTGAACTGCAGATCCCAGACTACAATGTAATTGAGGTCTGCTGCATTTTGGGTTTAGCAGAACTAGGGGAAAATTAAATTGAAAAAGAATCCCCCATTGTTCATCCCCCCTGAGGATAAATCGACAAATTGTGTTATATTTTTTAAAAATTAGCTGAATTGTTTGGTGCATGCACATTGTGACAACAAGACATTACCAGCAAATGAATCCCTGTGAGCTGAGATTACATTTTGGAGGTGCTGATGTGATTGGAACGAATTTAGGAGTGAATGGATCTGAATTCCACCGATGGAATGTAAATACATCCTTGGTGTGTTACATGGCACACACAAACTAAAGAGTTGTAATAATGCTATAAACAGTAAGAGCAAAGCTTGAGCAGCATATCACTTCATCTGAATATTGGAACACATTCCAATGTGTTATTCTCTGCAATGCAATGAAACCATTATTTCTTACCATTTCCTCTTTTTGCATTTTCTTGCTGGCAGGGGTATCATGGCAGACTCAATTGATGGCAGGCTCCCTTGAATGAATCACATGATTGGGCTAGATGTTATATCATCTCGTTAGATAAGAAGTGATAATGGTATTTATTTTACTACCTGAAACATACAAATATTATAACTCCACATCATAGAATGTTTATTAAACCATGTCCAAAATTACCCCGTACAGTGGTTGGTCACACTAAGTTCTAAAGTGCTTTGTATAACTATGAAATTGCAGTGTATTTATTTAAGAATGTTTTTCATTTGGAGCCTAATATTTTACGTACAGCCTTGTCAATAAAAGTGTGATAATTGCTTGCTTTTTTTAACTTGTTGAAAATGAACAGCAGTGCTTGCTAAAATGATCTGAAATTCTTCATCTTGATGCACCTGACATATCTTCTGTTGTCACTTTAGTCATTTTTTAATTTATCGCTTAGTTGTGCCTTTCTATTTTAAACCTAAAACCTTTTGTGTCAGTTTGTCTTGCACCTTATCCTATTACTTCATTTTACCACTTCAATAGTCAAAGTGACTGGGGGCCGAAAACTGAGCAGATCTCTCCCTGCAGCAACTTTCCTCACATTTCTCATTTAACCTCTTATCAAATCATCCTTTGTCTCACCAGTCCCCTCATGTTGCCTCTGTTACATCTAAAAATTTAACAGGTCACATGGGTCAGAAAGAATTAGAAGGAGATCATATTAGAACCGTTGAACTGACTTTTTAACATCTATGAATAGACTAATGTCACCATTTGTCATTACCTCAGATATCACATATACTACTCAAAATGATGATACCAGACAACCTTCTATTTAAAAATATATATATTTCTTTCTTTCACTGACCTTTTTATTTTCTATGCGTTTACTTTCTTCTAATTCTATTTTGAAATCTTCCCTTCTTTCTATTCTTCCCACATGTTTCTGCATTTTGCATGTTTCTTTTGTATTCATCTTCCTTCAGCTGGTGCCTTTCTTTTTAATGCTTTGTCTATATATTTATTTTCCTGCTTTTGTCTACTTTTCATTATCCTTGTTTCTTTTTTCTTTCTTTCTATTAGTTATAATACTTACTTCTCTTTAGAATCATACTGATGCTCTATTTCAGCTAGATTATGATTGCAGTTATTGCCCATGCCCAGTGGATGCAGCAACATCTTATGTTTTCTTTTAGCTTTTGCTGGGTTCTAAAGTGACTGAACTAGCAAAATGAATGGGGAGATTTAAAAGGAGACTTTAGAGTGGCTGAAAGAGAGAGGGTCTAAGATAAGTGGATTTGAACAGAGAAGGTTCAAACAGGCCACAAACATCTTCAATCAATGGGGGAAGGGGTTATGACACAGGGTGGAAAGGACTTGAAATGCCAGAGCGTGGACAAAAGTGCTGGAAAAAAAATCAGTGAGCAGTATGGAAGTGGACAATGAATTCGAAAGTAGAAGCAGTCAGGAAATTTGGCAGCGGAGCCAAGAATGGATGCAGGTGGCATAAATGCACGGAGAGGCTGAGAATTTGGAGAGGTGAATGAGGATATAAATAGAGAAGCCAAAAATTACAAAAGAAAAGCAAAACACAAGGGCACCTGGTGTGTGCAATATTTTATATATTATATATAATATATATATTGTATCAATATTTGATTAATCCAATACCTATACTGTCACTCAGATACTGAATGTCATGTTTCTGGCTATTCTCTATATGCAACAGACACTACACCAAGAGAACATAATCACACTCCTATTTGATGAGCACTAGGGCAATAAATTCATTAATCATCATTTTATGCCTCATCAAACCTTTTCCAAGCTGCTCCATGGGAGTTATACAAATTAGCCAGTGAAAAGCCAGTAATTTTAGTTTAGCTAGGTAAGTGCTTTTTGATTGCCTTCTTGAACAATGCTTCCCTTGACAAGCTAATAAATCAGTTCTTTCTAAACCAGAAGCGCAGCAAGTGTGAACAATAAGTTCACATAGTTTTGCCACTGATTTCAGCTAAAAAAAAGACCGAAGTGAATGGTCTAAGATCAAAGTCCCTAAGTTTATTGCAGAGTAAGGCTTTCTCCATCAAGGACAGCTAGTGAAGAGAAAGATTTTGTTTTATTATTAATGAACAGGAGATAAAAGTCTGGTGACAAAAGGAACAACTGTATGTAGCTGAAATTGCAGCATTTGACCCCTCTGTTTTGTGGGCCACCATTCAGACTTATTGTCTTGCTATTTGTAAGGGTAAAAAACAGAAGCAATATTGCAACTGTTGTATTAGGTGCCCTGCTGCGCTCCTGAAATATCTCTATTCTCACGCAGTTGGACAGGTGAGGAGGGGTGGTTACATGCAGCTAGAAGATACTATTGTCAGGGTAACAAATTACCAGAGAAACTGGTAATAGAGACTGCATTTAATCTGCAGCCAATTGATTGCTTGACTGTTTCAGGTATTTGTGGTGTAGGTCTTGATTTGTTGGGTGGTTTACAGTAACATGAACGAAGCCTTGCGGGTGTGCTATCTTGTCTTTTTGAATTGCTGCCTTGACACTATCATCCTTTCTGTTAGGCTGTAAATCATCTCACTAATCAGCTTGCACCAAGCCAACATGCATACATTGGCACTCAGCCGGAGAATTATTTTTGGAAGGCCTTTAGCAACAAAAACTGTGTTTGTATCAATAACTGTCTGCTAATGTCTCATGCATATGGATGTAAACCACAGAAAAAAACCAAGTAAATACAGCGATATGGGCATTTTTGTAATAATTGCTTTTGCAGTTGATGCCTGATTGCACATTATGAGGTGAAGTGATTGCTTGAAGCTGTGACCAAAAGAACAAAAAGTGCACACCGAAGAAACTTGAAACAACATTTTAATTCATCGGGTATCAGCGCATCAACTAGAGAAAAATTGATCACTCCATAGTTGCCTGGGGTTCTCTGTTATTTCAGTAATGTTTAGCAGATATCCTTCACAAACCACCACCTGTTCCACTGAAGAGCATGTCAATGCTTCTCTCAAATTCTCCTACATGCAAAAAACTCTAGGCTTCCTTTCAACAAGTCTAGACCCAAGGTATTTTAAGTACAGTTTGTCTCTTTGCTTCTTCATTAACTTTCCCTACACACATCACTGCATGCCTCTGAAAATAACTTGGCAAACTGGGAGCCGTTTATCTCTTTTATCTTGGGACCTGATCCAATTAAATAAGTGCACATTTACATTTGCATCCATCAAGCTTAAGCAAAGAGAGTCTGTGGTTTGCTTTCAGTGAATAAAAGCCTATTTCTTTTAGGAAAAGGGATGTCTGGGCAAAATGTGCTGTTTTACCATTAAATAAAAATGTTGACTTTTATCTCTAAAACCTCTAAAGTAATACCCTGAAACAGGTGTTAAGAGACAGCTAGCAAGCTGGATAGTTATGAAAGCACAAAAAAAATCAAATATCATCCTTTATTTAAACAATTGATAGTTGTGCTATCAAATCCTTTCTGGTACTGTAAAAGTGTACACACGCATACTATATAATAGATACACACACGTACAGGGAATACTATAACAGTTTGTCTTTGAAAGACAAGCAAAACACACTTATGCATACCGTAAGCACTAATTCCTCACTATAACTGTATCTTAACCTCTGGGACGGTAAATGTTACTTATGGTTCCATTCCCTAACCAACTATGTACAACAGCCTTTCAATTATATCCCCTTTGCACTATGACACTTTTATATAGCTCCCTAAACAGCTTTATAGAAGGAGTCTAGTTTGTGTATTTATACTACATGTATAATCTCCAGGCACATTGACTGGCTGATAGTTTATGAGACTCATGCACTATTGTTGACACTATTTTGCAATGTTTGCATACTGTAGCCCTACAAGGATTGGCCTTTTCAGATTCGTGTACAGCTAAAATATCCTTCCCCAAAATAAATTAAAAATGCAACCGCAAAATAGAGTGAGAGATAGATGGAAATAAATTAGTGATTAGTAATTCACTTGTTATTGCCCAATCAGACTTAGTTTCTGGTTTCTGCAAATAATTTTCTTTTCTTCATATTTCTTTATGACTATCTCACTATCAGAATGTTTTCACCCCCTCTCTCCTCTCATTGATTTCAATTTGCCTCTCCTTCTTCCTATTCTGTCATGCTGAATCTGTGCATCTATCCATTTCCAAGCTTGTTTCTCTCATCAAAGTTTTCTGTCTCTTCCATTGTAGCTTTATGATTCTTTTTTGTTGCTTTTTCTAAACCAAAAGTCACTCCCTGCCAATTTTTGCCATTCTCACAATTGTTTCTTTATTGCTCTCTCTCTATCTCTTCCTCCCTCCTGATTTGATAAATTTAGATTATTTCATATAAGATGCTGCTTAATGGAAGTCTGTGTATAGGTAACTTTTCATTCATCTGAACCTTTTGCATGTAGTAAGATTTTAATAAAAAAGCAAATATTGATGGTTCTTGGTTGTAGTTTTGTAGTTAATGATTGCCGGCGAAATTTTCATTTTATGTAATGCATTCTTTTTACAAGTTTGCTTTTATTGTTTTGCAGTTGTTTCACTGTCCTTGAGGCATAAATTCACTGTGCAGAGCAGCAACTGACAAAGGCTAGAGTTAGACAGTTGTCATTGAAGATTGTCAGGTGTCACATAATTAGGAACATAAGAACATAGGAATTGTGAAAGCAACCCTATTAGCCCCATATCCAATAGATGAAATTAGCAGAACCTCGGGTCACGTTCATCACAGAGGGCAAACATGTTTTGATCCTGCTGCCATGTGATATCATCCATGACATAACACACTATATCTGTACAATCTTACAACAACAACAACTTGAATATATATATATATATATATATATATATAGTGCCTTTAATGTAGTAAAAGTCCCAAGGCACTTCACAGGAGCGTCAATGAACAAAATTTGACACCAAGCCACATAAGGAGATATTAGGACAGGTGACCAAAAGCTTGGTCAAAGAGGTAGGTTTTATGGAGTGTCTTAAAGGAGGAGAGAGAGACAGGGAGGTTTAGGGAGGGAATTCTGGAGCTTAGGGCCGAGGCAGCTGAAGGCACGGCCGCCAATGGTGGAGCAATGAAAATCAGGGATGCGCAAGAGGCCAGAATTGGAGGAGCGATGAGATCTCGGAGGGTTGTAGGGCTGGAGGAGGTTATAGAGATAGGGAGGGACGAGGCCATGGAGGGATTTGAAAACAAGGATGAGAATTTTAAAGTCAAAACTTTACAGGACCAGTAGCTAATGTAGGTCAGTGAGCACAGAGGTGATGGGTGAACGGGACTTGTCCGAGTTAGGATACATGCAGTGTAATAAAGATATAATAAAGAAGCCCAGCTGTTCTTAGTGTCATAACATTTTTACATGATTAGAACTACCTTTACTTAAAATATAATGCTAGATTATATGTATTGTACGTATTATTTAATCTATGATCACAACTGAAGGTTGTATGCAGAACGGTAGATTTCTAAGGTGCCAAACAGTACAGATGTGCTTTCACCCATGTACATATCTCTGCTCACCACTTCCGAATGCCAGTTCAATTTTAATGTTAACAAACAACCAATGGAACAGTGAGCTCTTTGCTACAATTTTAAAAAGTGGTTTGTAAACTTCCCATTCCATCAACTGGAGACTTTTCAATGTTTGCTTTTTAAGGTTATACTACAGCTAGTGCAAAGCCAAAGTGTTGCCGCTTGTGTAAACGTAGTTCAGGACATTTCACATCTAAATTATTCTTACGCAAGTTGCCTCTGTGCAAAACCGAAACCATTTCGCTTTGACTTAAAAAGGAAAATATAACTGACCTATAATTGCATCTATTTTTTGGAATTAATTTACTGTTCTCGGTTGTGTATACTCTTGCTATATCCATGTACATATCCTATTTACAATATTGTGTCGAGTTAATTAGTTATATACACATACATCATTAATCGACTTGTGTGTGAATAGAACATGGAACTAAACCTTACATTCGGGGCAAAAACTATCATGAGCTCTTTTAAATTCTAGCATGCAATGTCCATTGATAGGATCTGACTGGGTCGGCAGTATAAGGACTGTGCAGAGTGCTACCAAACAGCTGCAAGAATCACACACACGTTTTCCCCTAGAGACTTTTGTAGGAACTGAAGAAACAAGGGGCATGCCTATTTGTTTTCGTTACTTTTTCGTTGGTTTTCAAGCCTCCTTCCTTAATAAATGTGAGCTGTTCCTTCGCTAATCTTGTGTTTATATATATATATATATTCCTTCTTTGGGTAGGTTTGTAAACAGTTGTAAATCACATCATGACAATCTATATCTAGGTCAATTTACAATATCATCATAAATATTTAAAAGGCTTTTTAACATTTAGGAGTGCAAAGTCGTTAATAGGTAACAACTCGAATGGACAGTGTTGCACTGTACAGGGTATAGAAATCTAGAGGACAATAAACCATCCGTCATTAGCAGGTTCATTTACACCAAGGAGTATCATTAGGAAGTGATTTATGCTGAATGTGCTCTAGCAGTTCTCAGCCCAGAGTTTGTCTTTCTCCACTCGAGCCAGCGCCAAGCTAAAGAAACAGCTGGGCTGAATTTTTAGCGCCCATAATTAATTAAGAGCTTCATTCCCGGGATTTGATGATTAAATAAAGCAAGACCCTTATCCCCTCTGCGATTTCACTGAAAGTCTACTCCAGCCCAACTCTCCTGATCCCACGCCGGTGGCGCATTATAATCCTTTTTTGTGAGGAAAATACCACAAGATTGCTTATAGACACACACAAAAGGTAAATTCAAAAACAGCCACTTGTTCTGCAATCGCTTCTGTTTCCTTTCGGTTGCTGCATTTCTGCCAAGAAAAAGAATTCAGAATCGGAGAGGAGGGGGAAGGCGGCTCATAGGAATTAACATATTGCTCTTTTAGGGAGGGGGGGCCGCCGGGTTTGTTTTTGGCAATACTTGGTCTGTTGCCAGTCACAGATGTCCTTATTAATAATCTAACCAGGTCAAATAATAGGGATCCCTTTACACTTTTTAACTGAATTTGATGTTGCTCTGAAGTGGCAGACTGACTCTTGTCAATGCCTCTAGTGGTTTGTTTGTGCAAGCTGGTATAGCAGAACTTGACTTGTACATCGGGATAATAACAATAATTAACAACGTATCCCTCGTTTGTCAATAGAATCCTATCACATAATGAATTGTCCGGCTGGTTTTTTTTCTTCTTTTTAATCTGGAATCCATTCACAGATCGTCTCCTTATACCAGAGTACAAGCGAGAACAGAACGAGCAAAAAAAGCTTCAAAGGGTGGATGAGGCAAAAGGAAATGATGAAAGACGCCAAGCCTAGATAAAATCAGAAGTTTGGGATATAATTTTGGAATATTTCTCACAAACAGTGAAGAATAGAAAGAGCTTAGCAAATTCATTCCTGATCCCCTTAGAGAGTTGGGGCTTCTGGAAGCTCACATTCAGCATGGGCTTCCAACAGGTCCAATCTCAGCATTTCAAACGGCGTAGATAATGAGGCAATAATGGTCAAAAAGTTTCAATAGTCCATGTATAGGATCAGGAGTAGGCCATTCAGCCCCTCGAGCCTGTTCCGCCATCCATTTAAATCGTGGCTGATCTGTGCCTCAACTCCATTTACCCGCCTTTACTGTGACAAATTAAGTAAGTAAGATACCCTTGTGGTGGGAAGTTAAAACCCTCTAAAATCGCTTTAGTCATATTTATTTGTCAAGAAACCTACACAGATTCATGTTGTACCTGCGTAATCGACACCCCTTAATACTCACCCATATACCTATTAGCAAGTGTTTAGGTAGCGCCATAATGTGCTCTGCACTCTGTAGGATGTTAAACTTGAGTCTGCCTTTAGTCCTACAGTCAAAAAGCGCGAGATTAGAAAATGTCACCTTAGATTATTTTCCAACGTAACAGTACGCGAATCCACACATACAAACAACCAAACACATACTGTTCACAACATATTGACCATCCAACCAACCACTGCTTTTTTTCAACCAACCAATATTGTTCTTCAACAAACTACTTTCTGTAAGAGAAAGAAACCCGTGAAACTAATTCAATGAACCTCTTCCACTTAAATAAATTGATTCTTAAACAATCAGTTCCTCGCGTTCACATTGTAAACAGATATTAACTGCACTTTTTAACATTAAAGTTTTTGAATCCGATATATTGTTGGTTAATCTCCATTTACAGAAATAAATAATTTGCAATGATATAACGATACCCCACTAATTATCCACGAGTATTTCTGCAGTGCACATAATTCTCAATTGGACCGCAGAGACCAATATATAACACACATAAAATTAGTTATAATTTTTTATAATAAAATCTATTGGTTTTCCAAGAAGCCTGGGGTCGCCGGATGGCGCAGAGCGCATTGTATGTACAAGGCATTTTAAAGCAATTAGGAAAACAGTTGAAGAAGTTATTAACTCTCCACTATGTAATTTGATTTACTTACGTTAGTGATGACCATCCATTCATTACCACACTAACAGGACTACACTGACATACGCAATGCAGAGGCTTGCAATTCATTAGCAGCCGTCACAATTTTCCCATCCGCGGCGCCAGCCAGCACTTCAAACAAAGTTTGTATTTGTTAAAAAAAAAGTCTCGTTCGCCATCCCATCCTTTCTGCAAATGCATTTTGTACGCTTTCTTAAAGCGGTCTCCCTGTTGGGTTCATGTCAAGGGTTGGGATCAGTGGAGTTTTTCTCTCTATGTACAGAAGCGAGTTTCCTAAATATGCTCGCAGGACACAGACAGACTAACATTTCAGCCCAAGCAAACCAGGGCCTTTGATCATCTCGATCAGCTCCAGATGGACTCGATTTGTAGGCCATTTTTTAGTTTTCTCTCCAAATGATTATTTATGTAGTGTGCAAACGGCACCTTTTGCTCCCTGACGCAGACAAAAGTGTACAAGAGCTATCAGCTCACACCTTGTCCGGATACTGAAGTTTATTTGGAGGCGGCGGCGGTAGATTAAATAGGCAACTAAATTTTAACAGTGTGGAGAGAGTGAGCATTGTCAAATAAGAAACAGCTTCACAAAAACGGAACCGCTTAAACCAAGTATGCATAACCACTTGGAATTGCACTTTTAGTACAGTTTTGATAAACACAGAATAGCAAATGTCTAAGTGTTTCCACGTGCTAAGTGGGCTCCATATTTAAGTGCTGATATTTAACTGCTACGTGGGCTTTTTCACATTTAGTGCACAACTGCATATAGAATATCGCAGGACACCTTTAGAACAGTGTTCGTTTTCAATTTCCGATTGGATTTATAGTTGTGCAAACCATCAGGTACTATCATTAACAATAAAGCACGGATCCCTTGGCAATGAGGAGGACTGTTTCGAATATTAATTTTATTCTTTAGAAAAGAAACTAGGAGTATATGAAATATCGTGTAATACCATCTAAAATGTATTGATCGAACTTGTTCATTCTCTTTCAAGACGCTGAGCCGCATCGTGAGATAAACACACTTCGAGATCAAGAGTTTTAAGTTTTCAAGAAGACCTGTGAAGAATGTGATCTTTACTGTGATAATACACCTCCAGAAGGGTTTTAATGAGTGAAAAAAATACCGTGCACAACCAAGTTCTTTTTTGCGCGTGTAAGAATGTGCTAAACAAGATTATAGTTTAATATCTCCAGAACGATAAGGAGTGCCCCCCCCCTTCATTGTCATTTGAAATAAACTCTCCCTCCCCCTTCCCTTTGTTCCACTAACAATGGTGCTGGAATTGTCCCGTTTAAAAAAAAGCACAAGAACGATGGAAAGTGTCACTGGCCTATAGTTTTCAGTGATAGACGCCTTACTGAGCTGGTTAAGGAAACTCGGGATTTCACTGAGCAAACCTAAGGATCCAACTGGAGGTGGCAGCCATCCTAACTCTTTGACACCATTACCTGTCAGGCGCGAAGAAATGAACAGTAATGCTTGATGTTTCTTTCCCTTTTTTTCTCTCTGCATGGCTGGGACTGAAAGCAATTGCTGTCTGCTTGTTGTTACTCCACAGCTTTTTTTTGACCATGTAAAGAGAGGAATGCTAGGAATTCACGGCTGGGCAGAGGACACAGACTTTTCACCTCTTACCAGTCACTGGGGCGAGCTAAGGACAGACCGCGGCGTGTGGAAGGAGCACACAATTCTTATCTGGTTTGGAATGGAAGGGAATCTTTTCAACGGGAAACTGCAAAAATCAACTTCCCAGTTTAGTTCTAGAAGTTTCAGTAACATGCCGCTGTTCTGTTGCCCCAGTGATCCTTTACGCTTGGCTCTTAGTCACCTGAAATATATTATTCTCCAGGGATGGAGCGACATCCAGTGTTTTGCTTCTATTTTCAGTCCGATGTGCATAAATACAAACAATTATTGGGTTAATAGTACCCATATTACTCATATCTTACCTTGTATTGATACTTTTTATTGTACATATATCAGCGAGCATTTATTTTACTGTCCTTCCATATTAACGAATGATAATATCACACTAATAGAATGTCGTCCTTTTTCTAAACATTTGTATATCTGCATATCTACATGCATAATTTTATTGCCAATAAAAGGGTTTTTTTAAAACTTGCAAGTTTCCTGGCTCACACTTTTACATATACTGGGGCATTCCTCAGACCAGAACTTTTATTTTTCTTACCTATTCAACACAGGAATTCAACAGGAATCTTCTGAAGATCCACCCTCGTACCACATCGGTGTTTAAGCGATGCGGTTAGTGCATGAGGTATTTTCAGATAAATACAATGAACACTGAACTCGGTATCAGCACTCCCAAAAGTATACAAGGTACTTTAAAAGTCGCAGCAGTTATCGGGGTTTCTGTCACATTCACTTGCCCCGTTTGTGTAAAATGAGTTGTCTTATTTTTTGTTTGGGAAAAAGGGGCAATTTGCAAAATATTGTTTAGAACAAAAATGTACAAATTATGAATTTGCACTGCTTGAACCGCAGCAAAAACGTGTTACTTTAAGAAGTTCCAACATACTGTTTATTATAAAGGGTCGGACACAAAAGCCATTTAATTTTTGGTCATATCAGAGGAAACAGATGAAATACCGGTGGGAAATAGGCCATAGTTATAATGCAGTAACTAGTAGCCGCGTGCACACATACATGTATGTATATCCCTATGCAATTATATGCGTGAACATATGCATGCTTAATCAAACAAGCATGCATGCATGTCCATGCGTGTGTACTGTACGTAGCTGTTGTCAAATAATAAATATTCTGAACAGTTAGAAAAAAAAGTTTGCTGAACTCAAGGGCATCAGTTATGCCATTAATTGTTTTCATTTCTAAATGGATGAAACAGAATAGATTTAGGTAACAGTAATAAAAGCATAGTGAAATTATATATACAGCTAAATATTAATACATTCGGCTATCAGTCCTCTTTAATATAAAGGCTGCCCTGGAGGAAGAGTCGTGTGTGATTATATAACAGCAAATTCCACGCTGGCCACCAACCCCTAAAACCCATATCATTTAGTCAAAACCACAAGGTAACTGGAACTAGTATCTTGTGCGCCTAGTACTAGGATATACTTACAGTGTGTAGAACATTGGAAATAGTATTTGTAAATCTGCGCTAATACACTTGAACAACTCATAAAAGATCATTTCTTTATGAAAAATATAAAAATCAGCTTATGACTAATGCCGCCTGTAAGTCTTTAATCCTTTAAAATTAAGTAAAGATTAATTTAATTCCTAAAATAGACATCATAGCCACACTACTAATTTGCATAGTTTCCATGAAAAAAAAAGTAATTTACTACTAATTCCTTGTTTGAAACTGATCATAACTTTAAGCTGCAGGTTATTTTGTACGTTAAAAAAAGAAAATTACATTGAAGAAAGCCAGATGGGGAGGGAGGCGAGGGGAAACTAATAATTATGGTGCTGGTTGATGATATATTGCAATCACGCCAATGCAGCTAACACTTTAGCACCAGATAAAAATAGAAGTTCTGATTTGAATGTCCGGGAGACTCTGAACATTTTAGTACCGTTACAAGGGTATTTATATTCGCCCCTTGAGACACTTTCCGACAATTTACTGAAAGACTAGAAAGATGAAATTAAATAAGATTAATGGCAACCCATCTTTTAACAGTCCTACTGGAGAAACTGTATTTTAAAGAGAACTGATAAATAAAGCCGCCTTTCTTCTGCGTTTTATTTTGAAATTTACTTCCTATTATACATTTAATAAGCAACGGGAGTATTGTTTAAGGGAGGAACTTTGGTGTAATCACTAAATCATTTTATGGATAACTAACAAATAATATCGCACAATGTTTCACTCTGGGATAACACCGTACAATTCGTTGTGTGTACACGCAGGTTATGTGTGCGTTGTTTTAAATAACGAGTGTTGCGATAGACCTGAGTATATTTAGATTCTGAAATAATCATACATTTGTGACAAGAAACATTTTAAATGTGCAGTGGGTTATATTGAGATGCAGACAGCAAAATCAAACCCTACCCAGTGAAACTTTTTAAAAATGTGTTTTTATTCAGATTTTAATTGTGGAAACATCTATATTGTGATAAGTTATCAATGCAATTGGTTGGAAAATTCGCTAATATATGAAACACACGTGCCGGCGTTCAATTTAGTCAGACAGCCAATGTGTTTCCTGTATTATCTGTGCTAAAAGACCGTTGGAAATACAAATAGCATAAGTAATTTTACATTAACAAAATATATACGTGTCAAGTACAAAATTTACAGCAGTTCGTTTCCACCCAGCTAACCTGAACCACGCATAGATTAGATCGAAATGTAGAGTCGTTATACAATATTTAATGGGCTCGCTGACTAAATTCAATTGAGGGAAAGGGAACTGACATCTTCAATTTAATTGCCACTATAAATGAGCTCTTTTTTTCGTTTTCCCTTTTTCTGTAGCGAAATAATCAGATGGGTCTGTCATTAATATTTAATTTCTCAATCTGTTGATCTTCTAAATTAGGATAGTCGGGCTGAACCAATTCTACAGAAGCATAAACAGGAAACATCAAGTCGCATTTGGAAAAATCAGGCTGAGATTTTATTTACAAACATTTCCGAGTCCATTGTTTTGCAAAAAACAGCCGCATAAATTAGTAAAAGCTCTGGGTATAGTTCTTACAAAAATACAATTCAAAGATTTTTTTTCTCCTACTTCCAGCACACTTGATACACAGACGACAATATTTCACAAAAAATTAATTTCTGGTTTTCGTCGCATCACACTTCGAAATACGGTGACATTTTCAGGGCATTGGCTGCAGTGAAATTATTCACATCAAATAATGAGTTTGATTTCCTTTCCTTTTTTTAACGTTTCACGTTAATTTGATAGTTCCTGGTTTGTGAATTGGAGGATTTCTGTTGTAAAGAGTGCCATTTGATTTTGATTTAGTTTTTTTAAAAAAAGCCTTTTTGGCACTTAGTTGAAAGTACGATGGTTTTCTATTCAGAACAAGTGTGACACCTACCTGCGAATCTGGGAAAAATTCAAGTCAACACTTTTAACCGAATGGGTTCCAGTATGGTAACATTGAGGGTGGGGGAAATATGAGCACCAAAAAAGCCTAAGAAAAGCTTGCGGCCAACACCGGCGAATTAAGCGAATTTACATGGTAAACGACAACAACTTGGGGGGAGGGGGGAGGGGAGAAAAGTACAGGCGAGGTTGTCTTGCACGGATGTCAGTATGTATTCAGTTCTCTCTGCCTCATATATAGCACTGCTGTGCTTTTTTTGCGATAGTAATGAGGACTAAATTTGGCATAAAATCGAACTCATTAGCAAAGTTCACCAGCTGATTGCTTTGCATAAAACACGACACTGATTGGATGTAATTAGGTTAAAGGATGGCACTTTAGTTTTAGCCTTATTATTCCAGCCAGTTCTTGTACTCTACCAGCTGCACAGTGAAAGTGCCACATTCTCTTTTTTTGTATTTTTCTTTTAAAAAAGTTCACCACTTTTTAAAAACAAAACAAATCAAGCCAAACAGCAATGATCACCTGGATGTGTAAGCTGAAACTGAGTTTTAATTAAATATTTACATTTTTCAGCAGCGGCCCTTGAATTTATTTTTTCTCTTGTAAGTCTAATTTTTGTTTTGTTAAAACCTTTCCCCCCACACCCAGAAAAAAACAGCTTTCGTCTTAAATTAAACTGCCATCGTCTTAACTATGAAACATTTCAAAAAACACAGATTTATATTATATATATGTATATATTATACGAAAGAACAACATTAATATCTGTACAAGAGACTCGTTTCATAATTTACTTCAAAGAGGGTGTATTATCCTTTTTAAATACAAAAATGCTACATTAAATATACAGAATTAGTCAATACAAATTAATTCGTGGTTGGTTAAGACATTTTTTTGAGATGTTACATTTTGAACAGTTTGAATCAACCGTTTCGAACATATCAGAAACTAAACTTCTTTGTTACTTTATACCATCTTGACGGGAAAATAATTTGCCAAGGCAAAATAATAAATAGTGTCCAGAGATTCGGCGAAGAACCAGTATTAAATGTTCGACATACCTTTCTTCAAATCATAAGACGGTGTGTCCTTGCAATGATCTATTTGTGCCGGGCTCTTTGTTTTAGTTTCTGGACAGAGTTTTGCTAGAGCCTCTGCTCTGTTTAAGACAGTCTGACTTAATCCATTGGAACTGAAGTGTGTTGTGCTACTACCTCCATGGTGGCTGTGAAGGTGTCCGAAGCTGCCATAGTTTGTGTAGCCCGTGTAGAAGGGCGAGGTGTAGTAGAGAGGCCGGCCCAGCACGGCGCTGTTCGGGTAAGGGCAAGGGGAACGGGACGGGGACGAGGCGCTGGCCGGCACGGCGCAGCCTTGACCTGGGCACGCAGTCTGCTGCTGCTCGCTCTGTTCCTTCGACTTGTCCGAAGTGGCGATTTCTGCTAAAGACCAGAGTTTGGGCTTGGAGCTTGTTGCCGGAGGGGAATGGATGACTGAAGTCACATTGCAGTTCGCTGTGTTACTAGGAATAGTGTGAGCTAGGTTTGTATGTGCATTTTCCAATTCTGAGTCGTTGCTTTCGTGCAAGAGCTCAGCTCCGTGAGGCACAACCAGGGAAGAAGTAGTAGCTTTAGGGGAGTCAATGATCTCTCTTTCCTCGGCGTCTTTTAACTCCGAATCGCTAAGGATATGCCCACTTTCTTTACTAGGATCTTGTTCTTCAAATCTTTCACAAGCAATTTCTATTATGTTCGTTTTCTGATTCCCTGTTTCAATTAGTTGAAAAAGAAAAAAAAATCACTTATTCTATTCCAAAACGTAAAAATAAATCAAACATTTTAAACATAAATCTAATTACATTTATTATGTTAGCTTCAAGAGGGCACTCAAAATTATATGATACTCCGATTTCTTAATTCAACTTAAATTTTGTAACTTCGAGGAAGTGGATTTTACAGTATTGCATTTTTAAAAACGTCTCTTAACTGCACGTGTAGCGAAAATTACAATTCAAATGAAAATCAGTGTTATTTGCATATGTGTGGCTTATAAATAATAAACTATAATCAACTCCGCGCCCTTATTGGAAATGATTTCACTAAAATATTCATTCATTTCTTACCTGACTCTGGTTCCGACGAGTTTCCCTTTTCCAAGGATTTCTGCGGCTCATCGTCGTCGTTTTTCTCCAGATCTATGTTCTCTTCTTCCTCCTCGTCTTCGCTCCTATTTCTCGGGGTCCAGGTCATTTTATTCTCCTTCTTCAACCTCCTCCTGGCGTTTGCAAACCAGGTGGACACTTGAGTCAGGGTCATTTTCGTGATGATAGCCAGCATGATCTTCTCGCCTTTGGTGGGATAAGGGTTCTTCCTGTGCTCGCTGAGCCAGGCTTTGAGGGTGGCAGTGGCATCTCTGGTGGCATTTTTTCGGTAAGCTGGGTCACCATAGGGATAAGAGCCTAAAGGAGCGGCGTACGGATGATATCCTATAGATCCAGCCATTCCCGTCGAGTGATCATAGGGAGAGCCCTAAGACACAACAAACACCCGTCAAAATCGCGTTTTGTACCAAACGCATTCAGCTGTAAATCCTTTTACCTAGTGAAATAATATATATTTTTTTAAAAATGCGAACAGCTGAATGCAAAACTGTGAGCTTTGGAAGATTCTAATAAAGTCAAGCCTGCTTTTTTAAAAAAAATCCATTTTAACAAGAATCAAATTGCATTAAAATTACAGACTGGGACGCCTGAAAAGTTTGTAAAGAGGGAACTGTGCAATCTTTTCAGAGACGATCTCAAAGAGGCACCATTGTATTCAGCAATAGTTATGAATGCATTATAATGGTGTCCAGAAAACAGAACTTACCACGTAGGAAGTGAAGGCAGCGGTCGGGTCTGTACCGTACTGGAGGTGGCTGTTATAGCCTGGGGAAGGGGCTGTAAACGCTGTAGATCCGGCGTACGGGCTGAAGGCAGATCCTGAAGAAGATCTCCCAAGTTCATCCGTCCTGGGTCCCGATATGACGCTCGTGCTGTACGCTGGACACGAGTAAAGAGCTAAAGAAGCTGACGGTTGATACAAGTAGCCCTGAGGATACGACATGGCTAAGATTATGTTTTTTTTTTGTGTGAATCAACCCCCTATTTCCAAAGCTTTTATGTGAATTGTGTGATCTGGAGTCATACACCGGCAGATTGCCTGGGTCTGCGCTGTCAGCTGCTAGCTGACTCTCCCAGTGTTTACTTGCTTGCAGAAGTTTTCCTTTGGATGGGGCTGCTTGGAAAAGGTCCTGCAAGATGCAAGTTAGAAATTCAGGGTTTCTGACGCCTTCTACGCACTCGCAGCTCCTCCTATCAGGGTGTTGTCAATAGAAGAAAGGCAGCAGCATGATGGGGTGCCACAACCAACCTAATGAGAGGCTCGTTTTTTTTTCTCTCTCTCTTCTCTCGAAACAAGCCTCATTTCAAGGCTCAAGTGCGCCGGCCCCTGGATGGCAATCTTTTACCAGGCTCCAGCAACTTAACTTTAGTTTGCTAATATTGTACGTGACAGAAGCCTGGCGAATCGCAGTACATATAACCAGGAACAAATGTGAGCTTACTGGAAATGCGTGCCAATCAACACTCCCAGTGTACGTTTTCTAAACTTTCCATCAATTTTAGATTTAATACAAGAATTGATTATAATTCTGTCGCATGCGATATCATATTGTATAGTGTTACAGGTGTATATCCATCGTATATAGTGCTTTAAAGCGGGAGCCTTTTCAAAATCAGTTATTGTCCCCTGTAAAATATAGAGAATATTTTAAATATCTGATAGCTCAACCATCAACCCCCCCCCCCCCCCCGCGCCCACGTGATTCAGTTAATTATCCAGTGAATAGCTAAGCCATACAGACCAGGAAGGTACAATGTTCGATTCCCAGTCTGTATTGATGTCAGATGAGGGGCAGTAGGGGGGGGGGGGGGGGGAGCAGCTAATGTTCCCAATCCTGGTCACCGTCCAGTGACCGTGCTGTAATTATACGTGTGTGTGTGAATATTGGGTGAAGACAGGATCGGGCTGGGCTGTGATGTCACTTGCCATCAACAGTCACTGTCACACTTGAGTAAATGACCACTCGGGCAAGGTACTGGAGGATGACTGACCCTCGTGGAACCACACCCCAGCATGGAGAGAGAGGAGAGGGGAAAAATCAGCAAGAAAATAAAAAGCTAATAGTCACCTGAACCCAGAGATTACATTATTGCCTTGAAATCACTCCAGGGTATTGGTTATTTTTATATGCCGTTAACAGTATATTATTAATCTGATGGGTGATTTGATTCAATTTTAGGTCTGTCTATTTTTGTTCTGACAGCAGCTGTCAGTGCAGTCTATAACATTAATGCAAAATGAGACTCACAGTAAAGGATCAACAATTGTGATGTCATTATTATTTATTGAGAAATAATTTGCTGTGGTGCACGGGATATACTGTGGCTGTGTACAATCAGACCCCACCCCCTTCTATACAAACCGTAGAAATACATGTTTTGCATGATGGCTGAAGAATGTGAGAAGCTAATTTTCACTATTGGCCACTAATTGACACCAGTGAGTAACAGCCGTTAGTAAGTAATGCCAGGAGATGATAAAGCACAATGTGGATACTATGCTTGCATAAAATGTGTGGAAGGAATTACTGTTATAAAAATAGACTCAAGTCCAAGTGCATAATAAAATAAAAACCCTGACATGCAGTTTTTAGACGATTAAAATAAAAAAACTATTCATCACAAGTAATCTTGAGTCTATAAGAAAACATTACAGTCTTTCATTTAATTATTTTATATGCTGAAAAAATGGGTTTGGGCTATTGAAAATCAGCAAACTTTAGATTTTGAAAAAAATGATAATTAAAAAATGATCATTTGTGGACTCATATTAAAGAGGAAATTGAATTGGAAGTCCAGGAAATGAAGGAATGTCTCACTCTGAATGTTTATAGAGGGTGAAGGATTCCGCCTGTGAAGAATATTTCTATATTTTAATTGTTGATTATATTTTTGTTGACTTCCATTTAGTTAAGTGTGCACTGATCTGGCTTTATATAATTTTATTGTATCATGTAATAAAGTATACAGTACACATATTTAAAAAAAGGATGGGGCACTAAAGTGAATTTAGAGTCTGAAGTGACCTGCCTTCCATCAATCTGGGCTGATTTGAATATTTGAATTGGGGCTCACTTGAAAGTTTTGTGTTTGGATGTTTGGACTAACCTGTACTAAAACTAAGGCATTGCTCATGCATAGAAGTCCTGAATGTCCTTCGTATATGTCTGTTATCATCTCTCCTGTCCCCCAATATCTTTCCCTGCTGTCACAGTGGATGGCAGCTAACAGGTTGCCAGTTGGAGCCAGAGCATCAGCAACAATTCTTTTTCAATTTATTCAATATTTAGTTTTAAATAGTTTTTACCTTGCAATTAAGAGGTCATCCAATTTCTTTTAGAGTGTGCATCCATTTTATTAATTTTGAAAAACTTTAAAAAATATCTGACAAGACACTTTAGGAAGAAGTACATTTGTTGTATACAGCTGTATAATCCATGGTAGATTATATATCCATGTTCATGGGAGAGACCAAGTTTTAAGATGATTCTTTATAACTTTGTATACAAAATGTCATTTTAGAACTTTATAGAAAAAAATTCCCTGTGCTAAGGGGCATGTGTAAGAACCATATCATTTTGATTTATATATTACAGCTTCAACAATTGGAATTCAGAAGGTCAGAATTTAGGGCCTTCTGGAGAGAATCTGAACCTAATCCAAAATCTCATGCTTAATATATTAACATATTATTTTAAAAATTGTGTTGGGTGTACACATCCTATCCACATCCCTTTTTATGATTTTTGGTCACGCTTGTGTGTCAACATTTACCACTGTAGATTGCTATGTCAACATTTCCCATTTAATTTTGGTATGACACCTGTCACGATCATAGTTGCAGGCTCTAGCCACTAGGTGGCTTGGTAAAGCAAATTTCTGAAGTCTCCCAACTCTGTTGTCATCTTGTCTATAAAAAATACCTAGATTCATCAACTGACCACAGGCAATGCGAAGGGCAATTTGCTAGTAAAATACAACGGCTAGCTTTGAGAGCTATAGTGGTAAAATATTGACTCTAGGGTTATACATAGTGACTGACTGTTGCAATGGCTAAAGGCTGAGGACATTGCACACTTAAAAGTAGTTTTGTAATCTGAGGAGCAATATTTTATCTTAAAATATGTAGTTAATATTTGATTTATTATACCCTTAGGAGCTGGCATCACATTCTATATTAGAATTTGACATGATTACTCCATACTTGAGATACTTGAGGTTGCACAAATCTACATGGATGAAATCCTCCAGCTTTTCCAATGAATATCAGAAAATATCAGCACTGTAACAATTCTGGACACAGAATGAAGCCACAGAGCTTCACAGTGGCAGTGTAGTCACTAGTAAGGATGTTGAGGGTCACAAGAGGCAAAACCATTAAATGCATTGCAGCTAAATGTCGACTATACTTTGAGAAGCTATTATAACCTATGCTTTATGACATTCATTTTTATTGTTTGCTAATGTGACTCACTGAAGTCTATTACCCATTGAGGTTAGTTTGCTACTAACAACAAAAACTTTGTTGTTAGTAGCACAAGTGGTAGTTTTTCAACCAATTTTGTTTAATGCTAGAGTGCAAGAGCATAATATTTACAATCATGGTTCTCAAGAAAAGGTCTGATAAGAGAAAGTATGTTTGCTCCATGTACCGATTTCCCACTTATACTTATAAACAGGTGCTTTTCCTTTAGCTACAATGCACCTAAACAGGTTGTCCTATGTGTCAAATTTGTAATTCAGCTGTCTAAAATATACATTTTTCTTTCTATTTTACTGTATTATACCCTGTTCTATATAATGCCTTTCTTAAAAGCCTTTCTTAAAAGCAAATGGGTAAATAACAATTCCCAACAGCAAACAATGTTTTAGGTGGTGTGTGAATTTCAGATGAGAATTGTTCCTGGTCAAAACAAACTTTTTATTGGAAAATTTGATAGAAGTCGACTGCAGTGTTTCCCTCCAGCTGCTGCACAGTTGTAGAACAGCTGCTGTCAACATCTGTGGATTCTGGATGCTTTGCATTTGCTGCTGCATTTTGGTGTTTGATGGCTCAGGGTTTTGATGACCATGGTTGTTGCTTCTTCCCCATACTATCTAAGCAAGATTCGAGCTATTGCAGTCCTAAAAACTAATTGGTGCTTTCATAGTTTACGTGTGGCATGTGACCTGTAATTGGTGGACATATTTTTGGAGATGAAGACTTTCAAGGGGACAAACTATCAAAATGAAGCAGTGCTGGTGTGATTCATGGTTCTATGTTACTAATATATTTGATAACAATCTGTTATCATATTGGTGTTGTCAGTCCTATATATGCAGTGATGGTAAGTCAGTTTTGGATATTAAATGAATATAGTAGGAATAAACAGTCAAAATTCAGACTTGATACTTAAAATTCAACCTTAGACCAGTGGAATGGAAGTCTAAGCTGAGATTAAATTTCAAGATTTCTTCACATATAATGCCTTGAAATTACTCTTGGTGATATTAGCAGAGGAACATTTTTACAATTAGTTGACTAATTTAGTGCAGGCCTAAACTTATTCATGTTATTATAAATAGGTTAACACCTCTGTTAAAATAGCAGAGGAATCTCACACCAACAGATTAAGTGTTCATCTGCTAACATCATCAGCAATAATTTCTAGACTGTCGTGTCCAACAGTGAAACTCTTCTGTGTATGTATTTTAGATCACATAGGCTAAGTGTTCATACTCATCTCATATGTTAGTGTAAACATGGAATTTGAGGCCTTTGAATTTAGACTGAAGCCTTCAAGATGGCATCTAGTCACATCTGGAAAGAGGCCAGTGGTGACTAATATGCCATTATGGGGGAGAAACAAAATACCTTCCTTGTTTATAACATTTACTTTTAAATGTAAATTAAACTTAATTTTACGTAAAAGTAAAAATAATTATAGAGACAGAATTCAATGTTATAGTGGCCATGCCCAGGCTATTGCGCTTTTGAGGGAAATCTTCATTCATTGCTGATTGGGAGGGGAACTGAGATTTTTAAATGATTAATTTAACATTGATTATTGGATTTACAGTTCATAAAGGGAATACACCAGACAACTTCCCTTGTTATCACGCCCCGCAATGGATTTCAACCAGCTTAGCGCTTACTTGAATTTGTATTTGAAATATAAATTACGACTACTTCATTTTTTCCTGTGCTATCCAAATCTAATCTAACTGCAAAGCCATGGAAAGTACCCAAACAAGCTGACGTTTCAAACACTAATTTATGTTTCTGCAGTTGAACGGTTATTAGCTCGACAGAGGTAAGCGGCGTTCTTGGGGTTGTCTCCAATCAATTTTATTTTAAGGTGTGAAAAACATTGCTGCTCTTAAAATAGAATGTGGGGGGGGGGGGAGAGTATAGATCGATTCAGCAGTATATATAGTGTAATGTTTTACAGTAGTTTTTTCTTATTATTCTCGAATATTACCAGTTATTTGGAACATTCACAATTTATAGAGGAGTGTCGCTTTACGCTGTGGTACATACCAGCTGATTCGCTGTCTCTCGCACTCTAAGCTCAAAATGAGTGTTTACTGGTGGATATAAGCGAATAAACGAACCAGGTATCCCCTCTCCAAAACTCATAAAAGGGTAGATGCGAAAGCAGATTAAAACCATATGAACTGGGATAAATCCCTGCCGATCAACGGATGTAATCTCCTTTGATTCCACCAGATATATTTCCCAACACGAACATATCCCGACTTATTTAATTCTCTTTGTCTGCTTATAGCAGCTATTCTGCTCAAGCCCATATCTCAGCGGGCAATCTCATAAATCGATAGTTTCCAAAGTCTTTTACCCTGCGAAATTAATCAGCGCATTCAATGTTGTCTTCAGCCCCGCAATATAATAACGTCCTTTTACTGTACAATACCATGCTCTGATAATATTATTCTATGTTAATGGTTGATTGAGATGTTTGTTCTTGCTCTCATCTGTTTATAATCCGTTTTTGTTACTTTCAATTACTTTTTTTTGCGTGGATTAAAGGCTTAATTCTACATCTTTCTGAAATCATCTTTGGGTAAAGCTATATTTATACAGGCGAATGACCACTACTTATTTGCACGCAGAGAAACATGTCAAAATGTGTACATAGCTAAAATATGCGTTTAAAATTGCTTTCACGCAGTACTTCTACACACAATGAACATGTGTGCTTCTGTCTACATGTATGTTTCTAAATATATTGATGTTTCTTAATTTAGTTTGAACTGACAAGCTTTTTTAATAAATCGCCAACACACATACAAACGCATTTATGAATTTTACGAAATGCAATGTGTAACCGCGTTTTTAAATTATTCACGGATCAAACTGTAATTTCTGCAAAGAAGTATTCACTTTTATCATAATATCCTACAATTATGCAGCTTCCACTTTCCGCAGCAAATTCTGATTCAGGTGCATTGGCTCTTGGGCTCTTCAATCGCGCATCGGTGCTACCTTAAATAGGACCCATTGCGTTTGATGTTTGGAAATGATCAGTTAAACCACCATCTTTTCTATTTCTATTCCTTAAACTTTCCGTGCGCTGTACACTGCACAAAGCAAACCGAAAGCGCTACGCAGGTGGCACTACTCTCATTGCACCTAGCGCCTCTAATCACCGCCAGGGAACCTTGAGTGACAGGAGTACCTGTGGGATGCGAGGCATTCTGGGAAATGTAGTTCAGCGCTTGAGACCAACGCATCAGGGGAACAGCAAGTCCCGACGTGCAATGCGCTGCGTCTCGCCTCCTCTCGTTGATTGGTGGTTCGCTGCTCATTTGCATTGTCTTTCAACCAGTCCCCGAGACGTCGCTGACGTCGTCAGCCGGGTCGGAGGAAGGGGGAGTGAAATGTTAATCGCGCCTTAAGCCCCGCCCAGCGCGCCCGACTTTCCCCCCCCCCCCACCCCATTTCCGCTTAGCCGGGTTCGGTTGTCAAGGCAGCGGGTCGGGCGACCGGAAGCGCGGTGTGGGTAGTACTGCCCGTCACCCTTGGAGACGGCGGCGATGACCTCGGCGGAGGAGCTGAGTGCGGATTTTATTTTAACTCTCATTCACCACAGAGGGGGCAAGATAAAATATTCCGAACTAGTTAACGTCTTTGAAGCGGGGCTGTACCACGCAGCGCCAGACCTGCGGGGTAAGTCACTCTTACTACTGTGTTTATCTTAGGTCCTGGGGATTATCCCGGGGCTTTTAAATCCTCCATACGCTGTTTATTTATTTATTTATTATTTATTTATCTTCCAGTGTATATTTGAAAATAAATTTGCTTAATGTCAGAAAACAGACAACTGATTTTTTTTAAAAATGTCTAATCCGGGAGAATTATTTGTTGCATCGTGTCAGCGGTTTATAGTGTTTGTTTTTTTTAAAAAAAATGCAAAGTCCTCACTCCCACATTTAAAGTTTTCTCTCGTTGGGAGGGGGGTTTAGTAAAAAAAAAATGTTATGGTGGGATGACAAGGAGAAAATAGATTTCTTCTGGATGGAAAGCAGGTGTAGTTTTATTCGCGACACTGTATCAGTAAATAGTGCTCTACATAGCTGTAAACAAATGGACGGTTAAGTACCTGGGACGTTGCTGCTCCCTTTTCACGCACGCTTAGGGGCCGCCGTCCAAAGAAACTTGCTCCTTGATTTGAAATTCCTGACCTGAAACTGATTGCGATCGGCAGGTTTGCTTTGATGAAGCTGGCACTCGTCAGCACCTTTTTGTTAACAGACAAATAAACAGACGGTGCCGTGTTAGGTTTAAATACTGGATAGCGAGGTTTGTGCACCTTTTGGAAAACAAAGCAAAAATTAAAAATCCTGGTTGGCGTTTAGATTAATTGACAATGTATCAGTATATTTTCTAAATAAAATAAGTGTTATTTTCCTGAAACCTGTATCTCAAAGTAATTAGTTGCAAATGTCTATTAAATTAGTTTAATGCTGATGTATTTTATGTACTTTTGCAATGGAGCAAAATATTTCTTGAAGGAAATTAATGAACAAGCATACCATTGTAACCAAAACATAATACTGCTTGATGTTTGATATTTTTGTTGTATTTACTTTGTCAATGCAGCAATTGAACACATAATCCAAAACAAACTAAATGTTGTAATCTCTATCTTGATGAAGCAGTAGTTGGTGAATCAGATTTTGTTTTTAAAAAACTAACCTTTTAAATATATCTGATAAACATATACTGTTTTCAGGATACAATCCTTTTATTATAAATATGAATTATTATTTGCCATTGACCCTGAAAATGGGTAGTAACCTGTATATATTCAATTGTTAAATTATAACAGTCCTGAAAAATGTTTGTTTTACCACCATCATATACAGGACTTAGTATTACTGAGGATTTACAGTAAATTAATGCATAATTTTAGTATGGCTATCACAGGTTCTATCCACTAAGGTTGGTTTTGCAAGACAAAAATAACACCACAATCACAATATGGAGTGGCCATTAGTATTGTATAGCAATTTGTATATCTTTATATTTTATTTTATTGTGACAATTTTGACTTTTGGGGAAAAATAATTTCTATGTATAGTATTTTCCTTAGTGTGAATGTGGAATTACTGAACAAAATTAATGTTACTTCTATTTTCAAAGTCACATTCTTGAGATTCATTTAATCTGTGTAATGCAGTATGGGTCATTAATTCCTGTAGAAGTGCAATCAATTTCTTATCAGGCTGGACTACTTCTGGAAATTACATTGTCATGCAAATTAGTGATGAAATGTTGTATGTAGACAGTGTCTCTTGTCTTGAGGTTTCACTAATTTTGACAGTGTCTTGCACTTTGAAATAGTTACAGGGAGAAGAACTCACTATTAAAAGTAAGAGAAAACATGCTAGATATTTGAGGCATTTTTGTATTGCTGTAACATTTATTTTAGAAAGTTCTATGTTTAGAAGTTGTAAAACAAGCAAATATTATTGCAACACTTATAATGATGTAGTTTTCTAATTAGAAGTCTAAACTTTACCAGTGGTCATGTCTATATTTCTTCTCTTTTTACTTAGTATATAGCAGTCTGCCAGTGATCTAGTTCAAAAAGATTCAAGTAGAGGCTGGATTTATGGAAAAAAATTACTGTTTCTGATTTTCGCCCCCATCAGCATACAACTATTTTCACCCGCATTTACTTGTGTAAATTGCATCTTTAAATTTGTAACTAGGAATTCTGTAGCAAAGATGTACAGTGACCAGGCATCTCAGTATGGTGGAAGTAGCTATTAAACTATCACAGGTAGTAGAATACTTGACTCACAAAAGAATGGTTTTAGGGTCAAGTGATAGTTATGCCTGTCAATTGGATTTGCCTGCCACTGCTTGAGCTTCATCAGTTCTCAGCTGGGTGCTACAATAGTGCATAGTAAGATGGGATGCTCCATCTTGGGACATCAAACTATAAACCAACATGGTCTAAGGCCTAGAACATCCTGTCCTGGCCTCAGGAGTTTACAAGATAGTGTCAAGGCACTTGAGGAGAAATAAGAACAAAATGATTTAGCCAGAAATATATAAAAACATGATTCTCATAAAACAAATTATTAGCATTTTTGTCAAATTTACTAAAAAATAAAATTGTGTCATGGACAAGCTTGTTTAAATATTTTTTATTCTTTTAGACAGAAACAGAAAACATTTCAAAGATGTGCTTACAAAAATTGGTTTTATCATTGAAGAAGAGGTAAGTCTGGCCCATTGAAATCAATTTGTCTATTTTAGCAAATTTACAGAATACTGTAGAATCAAAAAATCTAAGTATTGTCATAAGAAATGTTTGTACTTCCTTTTAAAACCTAGAGGATCGTTCATTTTAAGTGTTCTGAAGTATCTGATAGTACTTAGCTGCAATTTTTTTTGGCCCCATATTTATCAGTTCCCTTGGAGATTTAATTTATTTTCTGTTTGTTACTGGTTGGTTAGTTTATTTTATGTAAAATAAAATCTCTAAATATAATATTTTGCACCTTATTTGTGGATTTTTGAGTTGAGTCAGATTATTCTTGCAATTGAATAGAAATACCAAAAATAGCCTAAACATACCCCTTGTGAGATTAAATTTATGTTGAGATTTCTTAGCTTTTGAACATTACTGCTACATTGCACAATACTGCAGAAACACTATTTTAAAGTATAAATGAAAAATTAAAAACTTGTTTTAAAAGTATTAAGTTACAGCCATGGACTAGATGCTACCACAAAGTTACAGGTGACTCTTGCAATTGCCATTAAAGACGTATCTATTAAATATGATTAACAATAGTTAAAAGATATATATTAAAATCCAAATTATATCATTTTTTCCCCAATCTTCTCAAAGTACAATATAAAGTACAAAGTATATTTTAAGAACAAAGAAAGGTTTGTGTATGATAATGTTAAATTATAATTCTGATTTCAGGGTTCTCCATAATTTTGAAATAATAGTTTGTATATATCTTGTATGCTGTAATGAAAGCATAAGCAGCTTGTCAGATTCTGACATTTCCTTTTTGTAAGAAAATAGATCATTACATATAATTTACAGCAAATTATACAAAACTGAATGTCGTGGATACAGCATAGCTTTTGTAAATTGTCAGACTCGGTGTATTAGTACTGAATATAGAAATAACTGAAGATAGAAGTGCCATGATTTATTTCCTACATTTTTTGTCAAATTTGACACCCCTTGCATGAAGATGCCTCTTTGACTTGCTTTATAATTTATATATGAATGGTTCTGCAACATGCTCATCTTTTGTTTTGTCGCTTGTAAGTCTGTGCTCTTTTAGAAAACCTGTAAATATAATCTAGGCTAACTTCCACATGTAGGTGGAAAAATTGTGGTTATGATCTTTTAATTTACACACCAGAATTTGCAAGTTTACAGAATTAGTGCTTTTAATTGTGAACAGGATCAAAAAAAAACCTAATTGGGGAACTTGAGGAACAGTTCAGTTAGTTTGAAGAACGTCAGAAAAGTTAGGGATGAGAAAGGGCTATTTGATTCATTAAAGCTCACTCCTCTAATACATGAATTTGCCCATCATGGCATCTATAGTAATTTATTTTGAATAACACTAATGTTTTTGCCTCTATTACTTTGTTTGGTATTGTTCCAAATATTTAGCACTCAAGTAAAGAAGTGTTTCCTGATATCTGCTCTAAATTTTCTTTCAATTAATTTTCAATTATGTCCTCTGGTCCTATTTTAAAGCAATAACCTGGGCTTACCTTATCTATACCATTTAATATTTCATATAGTTTGATGTGGTCTCCTAATTAACCACCATCTTTGTAGACAGTAAACCTTATGCTTTTTAATGTTTCCTGATAGATTGTCCCCTTTATAGTTGGTATCAATCTTGCAGTACTTTCTGTACCCTCTGTAATGCAAATATAACTTTTTGTGTCAAGGTGATGAAAACTGAACACAGTATTTTAAGTGCAGTCAATTGGTGAACTCTAAACGGTTGGCATCATTTCTGTAGACTTATATTCTGCTGTCCCTGGCTACATTGCACAACCATATCACCTTGTGCTAATTCAATTCCATTCTTTGCATACTTAGGGATCTAAACAGACTAAGTGAGTGGGCAAATCTATGGCATCTAGAGTTTAATGTGGGGAAGTGTGAGGTCATCCACTTTGGATCTGAGAAAGACAAATTGGAATATTTTCTTAATGGTGAGAGACTGGGAAGAGCAAAGGGATTTAGGCGTCCGTGTACACAAATCAGTAACAGCTCGTGCACAGGTACAAAAAGTAATCATCAAGATTAATGGAATGTTGGCCTTTATCTCAAGAGGATTGGAATGCAAAAGTGAGGAAGTGATGCTTCAGTTGTACATAGCTTGGTCAGGACCCATCTGGAGTACTGCGTTTTTATTTGGGCACAGAACCTCAGGAAATATATATTGGCCATCGAAGGGGTACAGCGCAGATTCAACAGAATGACACCAGTTAAAGAGTGATCATTATAAACTGTTGGAGTTCCAAACTTGTGGTATATGATATCATCTAAAGCTCTTATTGGATTATTGTTGTGTAATTATAAACAGTCCATTATTTTAAATTTAAGAAAATAAGACAAAAATTACAAATCAGAAAAGGCCATATAGCCCATAGAAACTCATTCCTCCATCAGTGCAGCTCACCTAGCCCAGCAACTAACTGCATTTTGAATGCTCCTAATGTTTTGACTCTATCACCTTTCCTGATATATTATTCCAAATGTTAATCACCCTTTGAGTGACAAAACCTTTTCTAATATCTGTATTAAATTTACTTTCCATTAAATGAAATGGACATCTTTCGGTCCTATCTGCATGCCTTCTTTACAGTAATATTCAGGGTTCACTTTATCTGTACCATTTAATACTTTGTATACATTAATGAGGTTTCCCTAATCACCTGCTCTGTAGACTGAGTTTAAAGGAGAAAGGAACCTGTCAAAGAAAATTATAGTCTACGAAATGCTTTTTCATTGTGTTTTTTTTATTAGCTCGAGTGCATATTAGCTCAAGTAGGATTTTCCTTCCTGCTAGGCCACTCTAGTAACGGGGAGTGTCTGGAGTGACTCCATTGGAAATACAGGGGAAGTGATGGAACTGCACAACCCTAGGAAACCCTGCTGCAGCCTGATAAATTTACTTTTTGTACCATCTTTTTATGTGGGTTTATTTTTAAAAAATCACCAATCAGTTACAAAAAGGTATTTATTAGTTTGATATCAAGGAGATCTCTGAATTAAATGCACAATAGGACATCAATTGTTGAAAACTCCTCTATCTGGATTTCTCTATAATTAGACATTTGTTGTACCAGATCCATGGTTCTTTGATCTTCAAAATTGCAAACATTTATTTGTTTGAATAGGGGTGTACCGTGCTTTAGAATTTGGAGCAAGGAGATCTCATGAAAACTGTGCATCTAATGTGAAAAATAATCTATTAAGTACATACAACATTTGTTTGGACATTGTATATTCTTTAGCAATTAGACTAATACATATAATGCATTGCTGTACTTGTAATAAATCAGTTGTTGAAATGTTGCATAAATATTTAGAATAATGGGTACTTGGAACTATAAGTGCTTCATTTTAGTTGACTGTAGAGCACTTGGAGTGTTTTATTTAATTGTACTAATCAATGTTAATGGTATGAGTTTTCTTTTCAGCCTCTTAAGATACAATGAAACAAACATGTACAAAACATAAAAATAGTACACGGAAATGACAGCAAAGTGTTATTGTCATATTATGCTGCTGTGTACATTTTACATTTATTTAAGGGATTATGATTTATAATAATGCTATCTGGTCATAGAATGCCTACCAGGTGTTCATGATAACATGATAAGAGCATGAGTAAATGTCTTTTAGTATGAGTTATAAAGGCAGGAATAACAGGGCAGAAATTGCTTGGAAAAGAATGGTGAGCTCAACAGCGTTCATCGTTGTTACTGGCGAAATCGAGGAGCAAATTCCAACGTTCGCACTTGTGCAGTGAAATGCGGAAATCTGGAACTTGCTCCTACTTGGTGCACTGGCGATAATACAGCTTCGAATTAAAGGAATAATGCCAGCTGCACTCAGTGAAATGTTTGAAAAAGCGCCAACTTGCTCATCTGCCTAGCTGGAAAGAAACTAATACCATCACAAAAACAGGTTTGCTTAAAAGTACCTGGTCTAAATTAAGTTTTATTAGCGCGGTAAGTCTTAATGACTGACAATTAAAAATTAACTTTTAAAAATGTGAAGTTTCATTACTCCTTATTTTAATAGTTTTTGGTCATTTTTTTAAAAATTCAAAATGAATAAATTTTTTTTTAACTTTTCCCTTCTGTCTCTTTTATTTAATTTGATTATTCACCCTCTTTTTGCTGTTTATAACTGTTTTTACAATGATTTTAATGTTGTACCTTTCACCTACTGGATTTAACGTTCCAAGCTTGCAGAAATTGTTTGTTTGCGGCTTGTCCAAAATGCTGCAATCTGATTGGTCGAGAGGAGAGTGTAATCCGCTCGCTTCTCCCACGGATCCTAGCTTCGCTTGAACTAATGCTGAGCTCTTCTCCATTTCCTATTCGAGGAATTGTACCCAGTAAAGACTAGGTTAGTGAGTTAGTATAAATTTAGGGCATGGTGAGCATTGTTGGCTCACTGCTCCAAGCAATTTCTGGGCTATTATGAAATTATTTTTTAGCTGCAACTTTTCAAAACCTAGTGTTGCAATAAAGTTTAAAAATGAATTAATTCGAAATCTTTGACTGTGTTATTCAGCTGCTTGTCCAAGTGCCTATCTACTAACTTATGAAGACTAATTTGACATCTCGATAACTTGGAAGGTTTTTTATTTGATTTTCACAACATTTATACATGACTTCGTCTTGGCAAACTCAGTTTCTTCAGAAAAATGGATATGACGGGAACTATCTGTTTCCCCATCCATTAAAATAGTAACCTGTCAACTCAGTAATTCAAAAATGCCGTAGTGTGCTTTCACTAGCCTTAGAGGATTCAAGTGCTGTCAGGGCATAGTCTGTTATGTTTTCTTTTTCTTTGAAACAATTTTTACTGTCTAATGGTTTTAGAGTTTTTTGTAGTACAAACTGTAATGCTAAATGTTTAAAAGTCAATGTCCATAAATAAAAGCTTTGCTATTTATAAAGTTGCTTGTGTGTTTCTGGTGTTCTGTCTCATTGTCACATTTCTACTGCTTTTTGATCTTACACATGTTTTTGTTCTGTCAACAATTTTGTAAATTTGTAAATCCAGTTTCACAATTTTAAATAATTACAACAGCATATGCTTCATGAAGTACACCGGATTCTAAATATATGCAATTGAGAAGTTTTGCATCTTGGCATTGTTTTCTTTCTCCTTACCACCCACTCCTCCCGCAAAATCTTTTCCAGATGTAACTCAGTCAAGAACTTAATACCATAGCATGCTTAAGTTGTCTGGAATAGTGAGTACCACTGCCACGAAACCACCTTTAATTACTGTATTAGAAAGAAAGAACTTGAATTTATTTAGCTCCTTTCCCATGCTCAGGATATTCCAAAGCGCTCACTGACAATCAGTTACTTTTGAAGGGTGGTCACTATTGTTTTGTAGCAATGGGTTAGACACTGACCTTTTGCCTCTGGGTTTAAATCCAGCTCACATTGCCAGGATGAAAGTATCCTCTTCTGAGGTTAGGGTTGAGGCATGGTGGGGCAGAGTGAGGGAGTTTCACCCTGCACCTGGCTGTGCTATACCTGACTTGGGAGTATTCAATGCTGATACTGGATGTTTGATTACCAGCACTAACATCCCTCATCTTGATGAGCCCAAAAATAAATTAACAATTTATATTGCCAAAGATCTGTCCAGGTACTGAACAGGTACAGTGCATCTGAAGTGTGCTGTGTCTGTTCAAGCCATGATACACCCGAATTTAGTGGGTCAGGTCTTGCAGTGGGGACCTGGGCAGTTAGAGAAGCGTTTCCAATAAAAAAGATTCTATGACTTCACATGGAAGGAAATATTTACACTGTTTGCTGAAGCTATGTCAAACTATTTAGAACAAATTTACAGGAAAACTAGTAATATGCTGTTATTTTCACCAGTAATTGCTATTCACATATAATTTAATTCACACGTGTGTTTTCTTATAGGCTAAATATTTAAAAGCTGCCAGAATAAATTGTATTGTACAGATGATAGAAATCTGTTATCAAACATATTTGGCTAAAGACGCTACTGTGTGTGTGTGTGTGTGTGTGTGTTCGCGCTCTCTCGTGTGTGTGTGTGTGTGTGTGTGTGTGTGTGTGTGTGTATAAGGGATATATATATATATATACATATATACACACACACATAGTTACATTATCAGTAATGAATTGTAAAACCATGGGACCAGAATTACAAGAGCTCTGCCATTAACTATATAATAATACTTATCCAGATAGCTTATTTTAAATTGAGCCAATTCCATGTACCTTAATGCATCTGGCAAGCTAAATTATCCAGGTAAGCATCAATATTATCTTTGGCACTACTTCTGTCCACTCCACTCCAATTATGTTCAGTTACTAAATGTAATTTTCTTTTCAATAATACTTTGTTGTTAGACTTTGTAACATATATGTACCTTTTAAGTCGTCAGTATATTACATCTAACATCTGTTACAAATTTGTTTTGTTTCTGTGCAATAATCTCACTGTGTAGTGCTATTGACATTATTTTTGATGAAATTTAAAAGAAAATGGTCCTGTTTCATCAGCCAAGTGAGTTTGGCCATTATTGAAAACAAATTGAATTATACATGGAATGCAAGATGCCAATTAATAATTGCTACAATATATAAGAAGCTTGAAATCCATGCATCTAGAATATTACAGGCTGAATGCAAGTCTCCTAATGATTTTTTTTTTAATTAAGCAAAGTCCTTTTCTGACCGGATTGACTCATGGGATTAGACTCAGGTTTTTATTAGTTTAAGTGAAAGAAAAGTAGCTATTGGAAAAGTGCCATTATGATGTGTTAACTGCTGGAAAACATTTGGACTTCTGGTGAGTCACATGGTCATTTATTTTATTGCAAAATTTATAAAAATGTATAGAATAGTGCAAAGATTTGCAGAATATAATGCTTCTTTTGTAATACTATTTTTCTGATTGCAGATCATTGTACATAATCCCCACAAAGTGTACAATATATATTTCTGTTCAATTTGACATTTTGAATTAAACAAATCATCATATCTAATTTGTTTATTAAAAAGTTAAATATTTATAGTATAATTAGATCCCCAATACATTCTTCTTTTTTAATTCTGTGAATATTGAAGGATATTAATGCTGAGGAATAGAACACTTTTCCAATTCAGGCACTCAATATTGGCATCAACCACTTCCAGATCAGTTGTAGCACAGCCTACTGCAGAGTAAGCCTCCCTCTATTCTTAACACCAGCAATGTTTTTGTAGTCTCAACCTCTTCTGGACCAACATATATTTCCATTTTCCACACCAGTAATCCTTGGTTGTCTGCTTGAGATTGCAAATTAGGGGCAATTTTATGCCATGGTTCCATACCTGTTATGAAGTAGGCAGAGACTATCCAACCTCATTTTATGCAAGGACCTTGCAACCAGAAGAAGAGAGACATTCATCCCATTGGTCTAGGCTGGATTTGATCCCAAATGCTATAGGGAAAAGGGCAGCATGCTTACCTACTGCACTCAGACCCCAGCATATTTTTTTGGTGCTCAAGAATAGTGCAATGTTATACACTTAATTTATACATGGGTGTGGCCTGCCAACTGTGGAAATAATCTTATTTCAGTAATTGCCATGTTGGCACTAGCCTTACAGGAGCTATTTCTGTACAAAACGGTCCAGTCCATTACAGTTCCCTCTCTGAGGCCCCCAAGGCTGACTTAACTGCTGCTTTCCTCCCCAAGGCCACCTTGACTTCTGCTCCTACTCGGAGGCTCCCCAGATTGCCCATTCTCTCCCTGATGAAAACTTCAGGGTGCCATCTCACCAATTGAAATGACTTTCACAATAGGTACAACTATAATAATAATGGAAGATATCCAAAATTAATGTGTCCCTTTAGCAAATGAGTCAACTCCATTGTAAAATAACATTTTGTTTAGCTGGTTTGAAACAGAATATGACCTAGTCAGACATGATTATGATTTTTATTTCCATTTCTGAGGCTGACTGTAACTCACTTTACGTTGCTTAAGAATATCTGGTCAGCATCACTTGTGGAAATTACAATATTTCACAGTTTGCTATGACTTAATTTCTTCCTCCCCTTCCCTCTTTTACTCTCTTTCTCTTTACATACACAACACATATATTTGCAGTATCTTTATTATAAATCTAAAATGATGTATCTTGTTACTGTTATGATCTGAAGGATGTTTTCAGTCTTGAATAAAGTTTCTGTAGTAGAAAGGTACTTTTTACTTAATATAAAATAATAACAGACTTTAATATCAGATTAAATACTGAAATGTTACAAACTCCTAGCAATATTAGTACTGAATAATTATGAGTACTTGGAGTTCTGAGGTGTTTGTTTCCACCCAGTCAAAGCATTTTTACTTTAGATTTTCAGATAGTGAGGAAAACAGAAACAAAGAGATTAAATCCCCAATAAAAAAAACAACCCTGCTGTGAAACCCCTTACTCTATGTCAGAGAAGAGTGTGTGCACAATACAGTATCATAATATTCTGTATCATGCTGTTCACGCAACCTTTAGTCCTTTAAGTAGCTGGATAATAGTCACCAGTCCAATACATTTGCCCCATGGCAATAGACAGAGACTTTTTCATCATTTTCCTCCTTTGGGTATTGAAACCTGTGACTCTTGAGGTGAAAGACAGTCATCTGTGTTCTATTCACAGTGCACTGGATTATTATACAGTACATAGATACATGCAACCATGTATAGAGTGCTATTGTGAATTCATATATTCATTACTTATCAGATTAAATTGATGTGCCACACATGCACTACAGATATTTTTATTTTGTGAAGAACAGGATATGGCAATAGCTGTACTCATAGTACCTAGGAAAAACATTTAAGTAGAATTCTTACTTTTATAGAACCTATGCATATCAAAGGCTTTAAGTTCCTACAGGAGCTAATTTGCAGTGAAATTGTTCATGTGCTTCATGTGAGGCATACATAATTGATTAGCAGAAAAAACTGCGATGTAATATTGACAGGTAGTTGGCCTCACTTATACAACTGGCTAATGCAGAAACCATTTAAATTAAATGTTTGTTTATATAACAATGATGGTTTTTCTCCTTCTCATGGTTTTCCCATTCCATGCTGTGAGCGGCAGTTGCAGTGACTGTTAAGTGTTTAAATGATGACACCATTATGTGAAGTGATTTTGAAATGAGAGATTTCACTGGAAGATTGCATCTGCTCCTTTCCCTCCCTATATCACACTCCCTGGCTGTGCAGATTATGATTGATTTGTTTGTGACAGATTGCAGGAAACAGTCATTGATTTTTCAATATTTTACCAAAAAATTATTTACAGTTGTAACCATGGGGAGGTATTTCCATGGGCTGTCAGCCCTTGAAAGACTGGGATAATATTCCCTGCTCCCTGACAAGACAAATTACCTGTAATGAGTGCAATAGCTGAAGGGTATACTTTTATTTTAAAATATGTCAATAACCCCAGTGACTAAACGAATATTGATTCAGCATAATGAAGCCTGAGTAATGCGAAAATGAGCTCTTCAAGGAGCCTACTAAAGGGTTCCATTCAGCTCCTAGCAGGAGGTTTTCCATTCTTCACTGCTGGGTCATGAAATGCTGCTGCTTATGAACAAATCATTAGAAAATTCAGTGCCCTATCTCAATGTGAGGACTGCAAATAGGCCTACTGTAAGTGATAGATAGCCTTGCTCTCCCATGTTTTTACTCCAGCATTTATATTATGTACACATAAAACAGCTTTAATATTAATGCAAAGGCTGTTTGTTCTGTGAGGTGTTGCCAAAAGTCATTTTGAGATCAACGCACACCTTTTAATCATTTACGTTTATAGAATAAAAGATTTTTCTCATACTCCAGGTCGTTCAAAAAGATTACTTGTCAGAGAAGAGGCAGTGAAATGCAAGAAAACCGACAGAATATATGATTTGAATATTTAATTCACCTATGCCTTGAGGGAAAATACACAAACATTGTGCACACTTTTAAGAACATTCATACTATTGTTTGCCTTGTTTTTATGACAATCCGACCGCTTTATTGTCATTTTTACTGATACTGTACCAGCATTTTATTTCCAGATTTTTAAAGAACTGAATTCAAATCCTCAAACTGCCATGATGGGATTTGCTCTGGATTATTAGTCTAGACCTCTGGATTATTAGTCCATAAAACATAACCACTTCACTACTGTAGATTATATAAAAGTTACATGATCATTTCTGCTGGAGTCTGGCACTATATTGGACTAGGCAAAGCAGGTTGTGGGACTTGAAAGTTAATAGAAGTTTTACATGTGCTCCTTTGTGTATTACAGCAGGAATCACTATTTCTATTAACGTAAAATAAAATTTACAGAATAAAATGTAATAGAATCTTGGTGGCTTTGTTCAGTTATTACGTCCTCCATAAATAAGTGACTTGTAAATTAGAAACGGCAGAAGCATTTAATTTGCTCTCTGCATGATCGGAGTTCCAGTTTTACTTCTCTTGTCAGTACCATGTCACAACAGTATTGACAAAGGGACTTGCTGAGCCTCCAAACGTGTTGCTGGCTGCCTGCCATGAGGTCCCCACAATAATTCCCATACTTTTGCTTTCTTCTAGTAGCAGCTTCCAAGCAGTCTGTGTAATAGTGCACTGGTGGTCGACACAACCCAGTTACAAACCCTGTTAAAGCAAGTGGTTGATGTAAGCAATTGCTAATTGGTCACTCCAGTGCATGCTGGGAAAAAGGAAGCCGGCATCTGTGCTGTTGGTAGAAACAACCCATGCTGATCCCAGCAGCAGTAGCAGATTTAATAAGAGTTGAGAAACGATGATATGTGACTTTTGAGAAATTAGATTAACATTGAATCAGTTGTCAGAGAAAGAGCAGCATTGCTGAATTTTAATCATTATTTATTAACTAATCTCCATGGTTGGAGAGAAAGGTCTGTTACTAAGGAACTCTCCTAAAGCAGAAATGCTGAAATAGTTTTTAAAAAATATTCTGAGGTACATTATTTCAATATTACATATACGCACAAGCATCATTTTTCTTTACACATTCCTTTTCAAGTAATTGAAGTTGAATTGATGCCCAGTATAAAAAGACAATTTTTGAACCCATTGCCCGGACCTTAGATCTTTAAATGCAAATAGGTGTGTCCTGCCTGGGCCTGGTAGCTATCTTTGGCCTGGCAAATTTCAGCTTGGCTCTGAGTCAGAAGGTTGTGGGTTCATGCCCCACGACATATAATCTAGGCTGGTACGTCAGTGCAACACCGAGGGAGTGCTGCATTGTCAGAATTGCCATCTGTCTGCCTGCTCAGGTAAAAAGTGTGAAAAATCCCATGGCACTAATCGAAGAAGAGCAGAGAGTTCTCTGTGTCTTAGCCAGCATTCTTTCCTCAACTGCTACCACCAAAAACAGACCATGGCCCATAAATTGCTCTGAGTGGTGAACCAACAGTGCTCGCCGCTCATTAGATTTAAATTCACACACCTAAGTTACCGCATTCTTTTTAGCGGCAACTTCTTCGAAATGCAACTTCAAAAAACACCAGCGTTCTTTCCCGGGCTGTGTGAGCGGGGAAAGAATCACTATGTCCCTTCAACCAATCAGCTTGAAGCAAGCCATGCTGCAAGAACCAGGAAATGAAACTCAATGACAAACTGTGCAAAATAAAAACCAGGAAGTGCCTGATAAGGTTAGTAAATGTACTATAATATGAGATTGAGAAAGCAAAATAGAAAGAGTAAGAAAGACTAAGATGAAAGAGAAAGTTTAATAAAAGTTTACGTTTTTAAATGTTCAAACACTATTAAAATCAGGAGTAATGAGACTCCAGGTTTTTAAAAGTTAATTTTCAGTGCCAGAGAAGTTGTTTGGCAGTCATTAATACTTGCCACACCGTTAAAAGTTAGTTTAGACCTAAAAAACTTGAGTGTACCATTTTTGTGGCGAGATTAGTTGGTTTCCAGCTGGGCAGGGGAGCAAGTTTGTACTGGTCCATTGATTGCATCCAGCGAGGTCCCTTTAATGTGAAGCTTTCAGATCACTGGTGAATCAGGAAGAGCAAGTTCCAGATTTCCATATTTGACTGCGCATATGTGATCGCCGGAACTTGCTCTTACATGTGCCCAGTAACAACGGTGAGCGCTGTTAGGCTCACTGTTATTTTATGAGCAGTTTCCAACTTCATGTGGTGATTTATTCATTTGCTGTTTCTGGGAAATTTCTGTGTGCAATTTGGCAACTATGCTTGCCTATAGAACAACAGTTGTAACACTTAAAAGTAATACAAATAATTGTACTTCAGGGTGTTGTGAGAACATAAGACACTATATAAATGGAAGGTTTCTCTTTTTGTTCTTTTCATGTTGGCTGCCATTTTTCTGGGTGCTTTAGCATTTAAGAAAGGTACAATATACAAATTGTGTAAAGCAGTAAAAAAAATGTGTGGGCAGCATACAGGAGGAGTGATAGATGAGAAAAAGTGATTTATGGAAAGAGAGTGAAAAACTGAGTTGGAGGCAGAGTGATAGAGAGACAGTGATGAAGTGTGAGGGGCAAAAAAAGGTTGAGACAAACAGTGGAAAACAAACTGAAAATTGGAGGCAAAAAGAATTATAAAGTGCCTTTCACAACCTCAGGTTGTCCCAAAGTGCTTTACAGCCAATTAAGTACTTTTGAAGTGTAGTCACTGTTGTAATGTAGGAAACGTAGCAGCCAATTTGCAGGTCCCACAAACAGCAATGAGATAATAACCAGATAATCTGTTTTGGGATGTTGGCTGAGGGATAAATATTGGCCAGGACTCCCCTGATCTTCGAATAGTACCGTGGGATCTTTTATGTCCACCTGAGAGGGTAGACGGGGCCTCGGTTTAACGTCTCATCCGAAAGACTGCATCTCTGACAGTGCAGCACTCCCTCTGTACAGCACTGAGGTGTCGGCCCAGATTATGTGTTCAACTCTCTGGATTGGGACCTGAACCCACAACCTTCTGACTCAGGCGAGAGTACTACCACTGAGCCAAGGCTGACACCTATTGAGTGAAGCAGAGACTTAGTTGCAGGAAGAAAGATGCAAATTAATTTTTTATTAATTTTGTCCATCAACAATGTCAGCGAAGACCAACTAATAGGATATAATAAGGAATGTTTGTCATAGAATCTGGACAAACGCTCCCCTTGCTCTGCTGTCACCCTCCTCACTCTTAACCTATCATCTGCTGTCCCCACTCATAATCGCTTCTCCCAAGAGTGGGTGGTGAATATGGTTGCCAACTCTGGTTGGATGTATTCTAGAAGGTTTTATCATATTACCTTCAACTGCTGTGCCCCATACTCCCGCCATTGATCGCTCGACATGTCCATCCCACACCAATTACCCAATGGATGATTCTTGAATCAGTCACCATCCTTCCCTCCTTCCTTGCCACCCTCTCTCCCTCCCTTTGATCTTCGCTCCCTTACATCGTTCCTTTCTCCCTCCTTCCTTCCCTTTCATCCTTCCATTCCTCCCTCCCTGCTGTCCACCCTTCCTCCCTCTCTACTCCCTTCTATTCTCCACCTCTCCCTCCCTTTCATCCTCTCAAATCCAAGCATGGGCTTTTGGGAGAGATCAAGGCCTTCAAGTGAAAACTTTAATGAAGGTACCAAAGACAATTCCATTAAAAAAAAAAAAATCATTACCGGTATTGTGAAATATGTAATATTTTGGATTTTTCCATTTGTTCATTAGAAATTTCAGTTACTGAGGGGGTAAAAAAGCAAATGTAAAAGTGTTCAGAAAGCACTTTTGGCCAATTTGTGGGAACCTGATGCCAAGATTGCTCAATCACAGAATGCTGTACTCTCATGTTAACATTGCAGCTATCGTATCACACAGACATGAAAGATTTTGTGACTGAGAAGTTTGATACTTTTATCATAGCACCACCTATAAGCATAATAGGTACTGCAGATACTTATAGTGGGTTTCAGTGAAACACATGCCCAATGTACTGAATTTAATCTGTAGTAGATATATAGTACTGACATCCTCTTTTCAAGAAAGGTAGAAAAGTATGTTTTTGAAGCATTTTAACAAAATCGTGAGAGCACGCAACATTCCTAAGTGTTGAGTGTGAGAAGCGTAATTTTGTCGGCCATGACAGTAGTACTATTCTCATTGCACATGAAATTTTCTGATTAAAAATATTTCATTTACATTAGAAAATTAACAACAAGGCCCTGGTAAGCACCATAATTTTAGTGGGGAGGCCAGCCCCATCGCGAGTATACAAAGGTGTTGTGAGGTGCAACAATGCATTATTATCTCTATGCCTCAGAGGGCTTGGAGGTCCAGAAGGAGGTACACAACTTGAAGAAGCTCACAAAGGTAAGGCACCCATGTTACTGTGGAGTGCAGGACATATTTTCATGAGGGAAAATTCTAGTTGTAAAAGATATATGCAAAACTGTACTGACAGAGAAATATTAACACGAATGTTGCAAATAAGATATGAGAAGTGAAAATAGCAGGGTTGTGTAAATTATGTAATAAATTCCATGACAGGAGAGAGCATCTACTGCAGGGAGAAATTTCCAGGGTCCAAATCATCCTGAGGTTGATTTTAAACCCCAAGAACAGGTGGGTTGGGGGTGGGTGGGAGTTGAAAATAGTTGTTTTTTTGGATCACAACCACAAAATTTTCAGACTTTGCATTCCCAATAGGAAGCCTGTACTTTTCCGCGCCTATGTTAAACCCGGAAATAAAGCCGGGTTGCGGTTGCGACCCAAAAAACAATTATTCTCAACTCCCACCCGCCCCCAACCACCCGTTCTTGGAGTTTACAATCACCCCCCATGTCTCAATCACCACTGGTCTTAATAAAATAAAAGTGCATAACATACAAAAGGTGTTGGGTGCCACATCTGAAGGAACTGACATTATATGAAGAATCAGTGTTGCGTTTTCTGATGTGGAAGAGTTTAAAAGTCATTGAAATTGTGGTGATCCGGGGAAAAGACAATACTGGTGGTAAGTCCCATATTAGATATTCTATGATTTGCTTGATATGTTACATGGACATGTACCTACATATTAGTTGTGCATAAGCACATAATATTGCATGTAAAGACAATGTAGTACACTAATGGACAAATGCACTTACATACTCATCAGTTGCACTTGATGAGCACTGCATAACTATGCACCAACTGTCACCACCTCCACTTGAAGCAGGCGCCAACACATCTGGACATATTGTGGTGATTTAGGTATTAAACGGGGTGAGGAAACACTGATTACTGCACTGAGAAAATGGTAACAGTAGTGGTGGTTGAAAAGGAGCCAGCTGATTAAGGGCAGAATCTTAGCATTCTGTGTGGTCCTACTGTGCTTTATGGTGCTGCTTTTAAAGAGAGACTGGTAGAGCACCAGATCCATATTGAGGAGTCACTTGCTTTCTTGCACATGACATTCATAGCACCCAGGTATACACTTGCTTTTCCCACAAGATGTAATGGAGCACACTGTACTGCAATCTGCTATTGAGTATATGGCAACACCAGTGGCATTTGCAGTAAATACCCCACTAATGCAGATACAGTAGAAGCATCTCTTATGGATGTTCCCACTGCTGTTACAGAAGCTTTAGGGCCAAAACTCCAATATGAAGTTATGGCTGGCTTCTACTCATATGGAGCATATTTATTAACGACCATTACTGAGAGATTCCGGAACCTCAATGATTCCTACTGTCCTATAGTTACATAGATAGGTAGACAATATGATAAGGAGATGCCCTCCAGCAGTGGCATGCATAGAGTAGCATGGGTGCTGCCAACTGGCATTCATGTCAGTAAATATTTTGTATCATCAGACAGGCCTATACAAGTGACAAGCCTTGCCTCTGTTAACATGAGTCCACAACAACTACAGCACCAGAGACTCCTAGCACTGATGCAACAGGATTAGTCATGGAATCAGATCGTAGACCTTCTGAATCGCTGCGGCTCTGCACTGGATGGTACCACCAACCACCACGAGAGGAGCACTTAATAGGACACATCCACAGCCAGCATGGAGACGCGCAAAGGGCAAATGTGGGAATGAATACGGTAATCAGGCACACAACTGACACTTTACAATTTAACAAAATAAATTCACTTTTAATACGTCTTGCAATTATTTCATTGTGCAGAAAGTGAAGTGTCAATTATCCAAAAGCAAAACATTTGCAGTATGCGGCATAAAAACTGAACAGGGATATTAAATAGCAATTTATAATAGGTTGCAAATATGTACAAAAGAAAATAATAGTGCCCAATTGCAGAGCTCACTGGAAGAGCTAAGCACCAAAACCCTGGCACATCTCACTTCCTGCATAAAGTGGCTGAGCAACTGCTGATGGCTGCTGTATGATATTCCACCCCATCCAGTTTTCCATGGTTGTAGGTCACCTTCATCCAGGTCTACAGTAAGACCTTTGACCCATGGTAATATTGTTACTGCATGCCACTTGTAGGTATTCTTATATGGGACATATTGCAAGGGCTCTTTTAACTAGCCCCAGCATTTATAACATTGGTTTTGCACCTCTTATATTTGCTCAATGAGAGCCCTGGTTTTCCCTTGTGCCTGGTTATAGCTTTACTCTGTTGGGACATGGGATGCTACAATATCATTTTGTTCCCCTAACGACTGTTTTTATGGCTTTATAGTTTCCTTAAGTGGATTGATTCTCATATGAATGGAAATTTGCACCTTAGGACAGGTCTAACAATTAACCACTAATCATTGTAAATTGCTTACTGGAGAACTCATAGGATACCGACTATGTTCTCCAAACATCCCAGAGGCATTTTGAAGAAAAGCAGGCTCCATTTTAACCGTAGTTATTTCAAACTGTATAAAATAAGACAGAAATTCAAATTTTTGTTGAGTTGTGTAGAGGTGCCATTCACAGTTCTTGGTCATTCAAAGAGCTGTGTCAGGTTTTATACCCTCACATTAAATGTATTATATGTACCCTGTGCCCTCCAAACTGTGCATTGAGGTACATTATTTTCTTGTGATCAGTCACGTGCCATTTGCATTTTGGTGGAATAGTAGCTCTACCTATTTTGTTCTGAAATAGGGTTTGTGCTGGGTGCATAATGCCTGCATGGGTCAATTACATTTGTACTTTGGAGAAACCAGGAGTTTGGAAAAACTGTTGGTGTTGCTATGAATTCCTGCCGAGGTGTATGTCGTGAGGTGCATAGTGATACAAGGCATGAATTACCTCCTAATTGGAATGGTACACAATAAAGCAACTGGTAATCAAAGTGTCTCCTGTGGTGCCTGAAAGGCCCCTGTGCTGCAAAAGTTGAGGGCAGTGGTGACATTCAGTGCCAATGCAGTACAGATGATTAACTATCTTTGCATGAATCAGGTCTCATTCCTTGTACACAACCATCCCTAATAAGCCTGAGCCTCCTCAAGTATTATTCCTCTGTCATGTCTAAGTGCCTGGTTCCATTATGATAGATATGCTTACTGGGGTCCTGCTTGCTGTGATTTCTGAGCCTTTGATGTGCTGTGCACTCCCAGACTTCTTCCTCAGGGAGCGCTGCACTGTTGGTGGTGCCGTCTTTCGGATGAGACGTTAAACTGAGGTCCCATCTGCTCTCTCAGGTTGCTATCAAAGATCCCATTGCACTATTCGAAGAAGAGCAGGTGGGTTCTCTTCGTGTTGTGGCCAAAATTTTCCCTCCACCAGCATCTTTAAAATAGATTATTAGGTTATTTATCTCCTTGCTGTTTGTGGGACCATGCTGAGCGCAAATTGGTTGCCGTGTTATCCTACATTTTAACAGTGATTGCACTTCAAAAATACTTTATGGGCCGCAAACGTAATGAAACATCCTGAGGATGTGAAAGGCACTATGTAAATACAATTTCTTTCTTTTTCTTTCTCTTTCTTTTTCTTTCTTTCTTACATTCTCTTTCTTTCTTTCTTTCTTTCTTTCTTTCTTTCTTTCTTTTTCTTTCTCGCTCTCTTTCCCTCTATTTCTCTTTCTTTCTCTCTCTTTCATTCCCTCTATCTCTTTCATTCCCTCTCTTTCTTTTCTTTTCACACTACACCTTTGTTTTCCTCACTAAAAAATAATTGCTTTTTTGATGTGCCTTCTGAGCTGTGGAAAGCTGCATGAATTCCTCCTAAATGGCCTTTAACAAAGGCCTGAACAAATTAACTTTACCCTTTTCCCCCTAACTTTTTGCTTACATTTTTACTCTTGATTTTTGAAGGACAGTAGTACTCAGAGCAGCTCTAAACACAGAAAATTCAGCTGTTGGCACTTTTCCCAGCATTCCACTGCTTTTTGCTCACATCCACTTTATTGCCAAGATTCACTTGCAGAAGGACATCAGACCCATGATTTCTAATTGGTTGACATCAAGTGGGCAAAATAGATTTTAGACTGAAAAATAACGTTTTTTTGGTTAATATTATAAATCATAGGCTAGTGACCAATAGACATCCTGACTCCACTGTGATTACTATACTGCCTGGCTGTAATGTGTTTCGGAGTCAGAGCTGCCTTGAGTTTAAAATATGGTTGAAGTAAAATTACTACTCTAGCTGTACATGATTCAGTAAATGGTGCTTGTACACTTCCTGCATTATATTACAGTGATATTATAATTTATGCTGATCTGTTTTTATGGAGTATGATTATGTATATTTCCACACAGCAAATGATAAAGTACAAAATTATATCATAAGCATTTATTTGTACATCCCAGTTGACATTGCTGATTATGGCGCATGGATCATTACTGCAAATTTGTATGGTAAAGTTTCTTTCTAAACAGTCATTTGAGTGCTTTAAAAGGAAACGAATAGGGGAGTATTGGTGAAAACACACAGATCGTAGTTGGTTCTGAATTTTAAAAATGTTGAATAAATTTCTGTGCCTGATAACTACAAGATGAATGCAACATGGAGGATGCAACTAATTTGTTTTGAAAACCAAAGGAAGAATGCATTGTTTTGTTATCTAAGATAGCATTATTCAAACTACTAGCATGTCTGTGTTTTCTTATGTGATATTGATGGGGCAGGCTTTGGGTGATTAATTGCACAAAATATACAGTTTCTAATTATATGCAGTCAACGTTTTAGATATAGAGCTCTGATTTGTGAATAATTGTGGTATAGCTCACTAAGACCAATGTTGGTGAAATCTTATTAACATAAGGTCCTGTAACATCAAATTTGATAAACCATATGGAATGGGAAAGAGGTTATTAGTGGATGCCTGGTACATCTGCAACCCCAATTGCCCTTTTTGTTTTTTATATGTTAGATTGGAGAACAAGGTAGATCCAGAAGCAACTATAAAGAGGACCGATGTCTCACCAATTAACCCTGGTGGTGGTGATGCTGAGACCACAGAGATGGGCCATGGGAAATTGTAATGGAGTTCCACGGGGCAAGTCTACTGTCTTCTCATGACAAATCCATGCTGCAAGAATCATGATTCAGCCTATGCTATCCTTCCAGCTTAAGAATCCTTCTTTTATTGCTGGAAACTAATTTTGATGCCACTAGACACATCCACGAGCAGTTTTCCAAGTTGTTGTTGGGTTCCTGTATTCAGTATGTAGCAGCTGCCAGTTTACAAATTATAATTTTTAACGGGATATTGTTTGGGCTTCTCTGATAGCTCACTGGGTAAATCCACCATGGATATGGCGCTAAGCCATACTGACTAGGAAAGTTTCCAGTTCAATTTCTGGTCTGTACTGAATTACTTTTCTCATTTGGAGCAAGGCACCTTCTCACTCTGTACAGTGGAGGGAAGAAAAATTGGCCAGTGTCCCTACTTCTGATTGCTATCCAGTGTTCCGTGCAGGAAAATATGAATGTGTGGATGTTGGCAGGATTGAATTCGGTTTTGCAATGATGGTTGATACTTTTTAGCATCACAGATGAAGAATGATTATTTGAGTGAGATACAAGAAAATTGCTGCTGCTTGTGCAGTTGAATTCCAACATAAGTTGCCATCTTCAGTAAAAGACAGAAGAAAAGAAAAAGCCTATTTTTTGGCAGGAGGGGAGAGGTGAAAAGGCAGGCTGCTGTGCTTTTTTAAAAAAAAATGTTGTTTGTGATGTGTGACCAAAATGATACAAAATTCTTCAAAACATGCAAAACAATTTTACATGAAGTGCCTCATTTAAAATATTATGAAAAATCTAGAGTAATTTAGTTGACCATATCTGTAAAACACAATAATCCATACTAACGTACTGAAGTTTATTTCCTGCATAACCTGCGACTGGATTTTGCTGGTTTACAACAGCATACAACATGGCAAAGATTACTCTTAAGCCCGAAGATTGGGAAAACTTTAAAAACCAGCAAAGGATGACAGAAAGAATAATGAAGAGGGAGAAAATAAATTATGAGAGTAAACTAGCAAGAAATATAAAAACTGACAGTAAAAGCTTCTACAAGTATATAAAAAGGAAGAGGGTAGCTAAAGTAAACATTGGTCCCTTAGAGGATGAGACTGGGGAAATAATAATGGAAAACAAGGAAATGGCAGAGGAATTGAATAGATATTTTGTATTTGTCTTCACAGTAGACACTAAAAATGTACCAATAATAATAGAAAATCAAGGAGCAAAGGGGAGGGAGGAACCAGAAACAATCACTCTCACGAGAGAAAAAGTACTAGGTAAACTAATGGGTCTAACGGCTGACAAGTCCCCTGGACCTGATGGCTTGCATCCGAGGGTCTTAAAGGAAGTGGCTACAGAGATAGTGGATGCATTGGTTGTAATCTTCCAGAATTCACTAGATTCTGGAAAGGTCCCAGCGGATTGGAAAACCGCTAACGTAACACCCCTATTCAAGAAGGGAGTGAGACAGAAAGCAGGTAACTATAGACAAGTTAGCCTAACATCTGTCATTGGGAAAATGCTAGAATCCATTATTAAGGAAGTAGTAGCAGGATATTTGGAGACTCATAATACAATCAAGGAGAGTCAACATGGTTTTATGAAGGGGAAATCGTGTCTGACAAATTTATTAGAGTTCTTTGAGGAAGTAACGGGCAGGGTGGATAAAGGGGAACCAATGGATGCAGTATATTTGGATTTCCAAAAGGCATTCGATAAGGTGCCACATAAAAGATTACTGCACAAGAGCTCATGGTGTTGGTGGTAATATACTGGCATGGGTAGAGGATTGGCTAACTAACAAAAAACAAAGAGTCGGGATAAAAGGGTCATTTTCAAAATGGCAGTCTGTAACTAGTGGGTGCCGCAGGGATCATTGCTGGTGCCTCAACTATTTACAATATATATCAATGACTTGGATGAAGGAACAGAGTGTCTCGTGGCCAAATTTGCTGATGATACAAAGATAGGTGGAAAAGCAAGTTGCGATGAGGACACAAAGTGTCTGCAAAGGGATATTGACAGGTTAAGCGAATGGGAAAAATTTGGCAGATGGGAAAATGTGAAGTCATCCACTTTGGGAGGAAAAATAAAAAAGCAAAATATTATTTGAATGGAGAAATACTACAAAATGCTGCGGTACAGAGGGATCTGGGTGTCCTCGTACATGAAACATAAAAAGTCAACATACAGGTGCAGCAGGTAATCCGGAAGGCAAACGGAGTATTTGTAGGGGGATGGAGTATAAAAGCAGGGAGGTCATGCTACAACTGTACAGGGTGCTGGTGAGACCACACCTGGAGTGCTGCGTTCAGTTCTGGTGCCCTTATTTAAGGAAGGACATACTTGCATTGGAGGCAGTTCAGAGAAGGTTCATTAGGTTGATTCTGGGTATGGAAGGGTTGTCTTATGAGGAAAGATTGAACAGTTTGGGATATACTCATTGGAGTTTAAAAGAATGAGAGGAGATCTTATTGAAACTTATGAGGGGCACAGATAGGATGGAATCTAAGGAGCTTTTTCCCTTCGTTGAGGGTTCTATAACAAGGGGACATAGATTCAAGGTAAAAGGCGGGAGGTTTAGAGGGGATTTGAGAAAGAACTTTTTCACCCAGAGGGTGGTTGGAGTCTGGAACTCACTGCCTGAAAGGGTTGTGGAGGCAGGAACCCTCACAACATTCAAGAAGCATTTGGATGAGCACTTGAAATGCCATAGCATACAAGGCTACGGACCAAATGCTGGAATATGGGATTAGAGTAGACAGGGCTGATGGCCGGCGCGGACACGATGGGCCGAAGGGCCTCTATCCGTGCTGTATGACTCTATGACTCTATGACTCTATGAAACAAACAAGATTCTGAGGGGACTTGATAGGGTAGATGCTGAGAGGATGTTACCCCTCATGGGGGAATCTAAAACTAGGGGGCATAATCTCAGAATAAGAGGTCGCCCGTTTAAGATGGAAATGAGGAGGAATTTCTTCTCCCAGAGGGTCGTGAATCTTTGGAATTCTTTACCCCAAAAAGCTGTGGAGGCTGAGTCATTGAATACATTCAAGGCTGAGTTAGACAAATTTTTGATCAGCAAGGGAGTCAAAGGATATGGGGAAAAGGCGGGAAAGTGGAGTTGAGGTAAAAATCAGATCAGCCATGATCTCATTGAATGGCGGAGCAGGCTTGAGGGGCCGAGTGGCCTACTCCTGCTCCTATCTCTTATGATCTTATAGTTTATGTTGTATATTTAAGAAGAAACATAGTAATACATAATAAATGATAAAAGCTACTGCAATAACTGACTCTGCTTGATTCTAAGTTTGCGGCAGTACTTTCAAAGTCCTGAGGGAGATATTATGGTGCAACAACTACTTAGCAAATCGCCACATGAAATGTACAGAGTGATCACAAGTTTCATTGTGATGCCATTCTCTAATTTAGAGCTGTGTAGTCAAGTCACAGTGGGATGAAGTCACATGACAAATAATAACCATTTTGGTTGATGTGCCAATAATTAAAATAGCTGGTGTATAGCAACAGATTAATCATGCATATTATTGTTTATTCTAGATGGTACCAATACAGAATTCATGTGCATGCAATAATATAAATTATTTCATACTTTGCTACTGAGTGCATCACAAGATATGATTTTAATACTACTGTATCTAATTTAACATACCACTTAGTAAAATATAATCATTTAAAATCATAATTGTGCAGATTTGGAGCAAATATATGCCACTATATATGACTATACTTAAGACCTGGGGAAAATGCATTTTCATGCCATATATTCAGAGTGCTTTAGAAAGCAGCAGAGTTATGAGCAATGTCCATTACTGTGCAAAACAGCCTAATCGAATGAAGAAACAAGAAAAATTGAATTAAATTAAATTGTTGCAATTTGCTGACATTATTTATTGAGTTAGAGCATTATATGATTTGGTTAACTAAAAACTTTTATAATTATATATTCATACCATTAACTAAGTGAAACTTAAAACCTGTATATTGAGGTCATGCTACAGAGTGCATTGAGACATTTTTACTTCCACAAATGAGGCAGACCTGATAACTTATGACCAACAACAGTTCAAATAAATTATGACCTATCTCAAGAGTGGAAATAAAAATCAAAGTTCACTGACCTTTATTGCATATTCTATTTATAACACTTGTAATTAAATGTTTTTATTATTAATTTAAGTTTTATTTAGTTTTAATGAGGACTATTACAAGCACAATGGTGTTTCTGTTTTCACACTAGCCAGTAAGTTATGTGAGCTGCCTCTTGGCTCTCTTAGTCAGTTTTTTTGTGCTAATATGATTTTTTAGCTCAGGGTTCATTTTGTAGGAACAAAAACATGTATGTATTTTTTCAAATACATTATTAGTCACTTGGAGGTGGGGGGGATTCAATTGCATACAACAGTGAAAAAATACAGTGCCACTGTCATAAACATGGATATGGCAGGAAAGCAATTGTACCTACCTTCAGCAACAATACGTAGATCTCTGTTTTTTAAAAAAAAGTAATAGTGGTTGATGAAGTGGGTACTGTGGAGATAAAATTTAAATTTGTTTTACATATGATGTTGTCCCTATTATGTTTTTTTTTGCTCTGCACTATTTCTCTGGCTGAGACAGTGGGCAGGTGGTTTGATCCATTACTTCTGACCATGTCATTCTTCAGGCCTCTGCTAGAAGGTATGCTGGAGTGATGCAATTTGATTTTCTCTACCTCTTTGTTGGGATGCTCTTTACATCCTCTTAACACATCCCTCTCAGCACCCTTGAGATCAGCAATTTCCATCTGATCCATTTTTCAGAAACCACTGGACTAAAAAGGCACGTTTTTGATTTAAACATTTTTAAAAGATTTTTTAAACTGTTCATCCATGATGAGTGAGTGTCCATGTAAATATATCAAGTTTAGCTGGTTGCAGCACTTCCAGCTCTAGAACCGGTCAGCTGAGGAGAGATATCAACAGATGAGGGGCACGCAGTCCAAAATTTTGTGGTTAGGTCTCCTGGAATTAGAATATCGATATAGAAAGCACAAAGTCATACAGACTGCCCAGCATCCAGCAGACATGAAGAAGTCTGTTGTCTGAGCCTAACTAATTTGATATGGAAAAAAGATTGATACTTTTAGTCCTGAAAACTTTTTCTTGAGATTGTTTTATTCTGGCTACGAAACAATCATACTTCTTTTGACTTCGTCATGGGTTGGAGAAAGAGTTGATTGAATGGTATGTAAATAGGACTGTTTTTTTCCTTCATCAAAGTAAGGGATGTTAGCGTTAGGGAATGTAACACTTACAATTTCAGGCACCCAGTTTCAGCATCTCCAATTCAGGTATAGCACACTTGGATGCAGAAGAAAGCTCTGCCCCAACAAAGTGCTTCATCTCAACCTCAGAAGAGCACCCCTCACTGCACCAGTTTGGCATTTTATCTATTTCCCACATCCTTTGGCCTATTTGAGTGAAATTGCCGACTAGTGCTGAATTAGGGGCAGTTTTGTGCTGCAGACCAATGGCCAACAGGAACTGGATTGAGATTCCCCAAACTCATTTCACATGGAACCCTTATAGGCAGCAGACTAGGCAGGCTTACATCCCATCAGTTTACCAGCCTATGATTAAGGTTTTTATTTGTTCATATTCAAGTAATTTAAGTTAGACTTATCATCCATTGAAGGAAAATCATTGGGACAACATATGCCCAGATGTTTTATATTGTTTCAATCACTTAAGAGTTTTGATCTTCTTTCACTCATTTTTTCCTTTGAGTTCATTGCCTTCATCTGTTTCCACACATATATTTCATTAGACTGCATTGCAACCTTCCACATCCTTGTAGATAGAAAATCCATTGGTGTTGAAATCCATGAAAGGGTTCTGGAAGATTAGTCTCACTGCCCAAACTGAATATTGTTATGACATCTTAATCTTGTTCTTTGCAAATTTATATGGACTCCTTCAAGCCTGTATGAATTGGTATTAAATTTCTTAATTAAAACACTCCTAACTTTCATTCCTGTTGCATGCTTTATATTCTTTCGGCCCATCAGCCTGTGGCTTTGATAGACCGTGCACAATCTCACTATCGTCAACTCTACCCATCCTTTCTAATTTTGTGAGGAAATAGTTCTAAAAAGTTTTTTTTTTCTGTTCCCTAAAGGTAAAGCATATAAAAATCAAGAATTCTTAGCTAATATTACATATTACATTATATATTACAGAATATATTCCAATTGATTCAATTATCTTGCTCTGTACTTGTATTTATAACACTCAGTTTTATTCCTCACAAAATAGTCATGCAGCTCTTTTTTGTAAGGTGTTCACTTTTTGTTAATTACTTTATCTGGGAGACTTCTACACATATGTAACTCTGGGAGAAAAAAGATTATTCTAATTTCAAGTCTTGCTTGCACCATGTACAATGTTAAACTTGCCTTCTCGTTCAGTGCTCAGGGTACATTTTAGAAATCTGGATCATATTTCCTTTTAATCTTGTTTATCTTGAGCTAGTGAACATCACTCTGTCATAGTAGATCCATCAAATGATATTTGGCATTTGGATTTGGCTATCTAAAATTGTGTCTCTTCCGTTTTTCTCAAGGAATTTCAATGTCCAAATTCTTTCCACTAATTTCTTTTCCACTAATTCCTTAGCCATTGATTGTGGATTACACTGTGTGAATGTCTTTAGAGCTGTGACATAATGGCCCCGATTTTAGAAAGTAGGTGGGATGGCAGCAGGGTGGGGTGGGGCGGGGGGGTGGTGGTGAATGGGCGCGTGGGTAACCCGACCAATAAAATATGTCCATTTCCCACTCGATCGCAAGTGAATTGGTGCCACTTAACGTGGCTTCCGGGTTTGCCATCGGAAAGCTGCGCAACGGGCGGACTGCGCACCCGCATTACAGGCTGTCAGCTGGATTTAAAGGGCCATTGCTCCAAAGGCTTTTGCTGGAGCAAAGACCCAGAAACCACAGTGGAGCGGGACAGGGGCAAGGCTGCGCCAAGGTTCAACAATGCCTCACTGCCGAAGCTACTGGACAGGGTGAGGAGGAGGAGGGAAGTGTTTTACCCTGCGGGAGGAAGTCCCCTGCCTCTGCCTTCAAGAAGGCCTGGGTCAAGGTGGCAGAGGAGGTCACCAGCAGCAGCAACATATCCCACATATGGGTCCAGTGCAGGAAGCGGTTCAATGACCTAACTACGTCAGCAAAAGTGATACACTTATTGATTCTCCTGCATTCCATGTTCCACGTCAACACCACCGCCCCCCACCCCCCAACTCATTCTGCACTGTCAATTCTACTCCATCACATCACTCCTCACACCCACTTAAGGGTCATCCTCAACTTACATGCACTTCCTCACCTCTCAATTTGCCACCTCATCGCTACCACTCATCTCAATCCTCATCCAGTGTAATGTCTCTGTCTCATACTCACCCTCTGATGCATCTCTTTCACGGTGAGCCTCACCCAAAGCAATGCATTCATCAGTTGGCCATTTTACCATCACTCACTCACACGTCTGTTCTTTCTCCTCTTCTAGGAGAAGAGAGCGCAAAATGCAGGTGAGAGGGCAAGGACTGGAGGGGGGCCACAAGAAGTCATGGTCCTCATAGACACTGAGCAGGAGGTGCTTGAGATCAATTGCACCCTCGAGTGCCTGTCCGTCGAGGATGGCGAGACTGGCACCCCACAAACGTCTGGTGACACAACTTTAACATTCATCACACACAATATGAATTGATGTTAACAATGATTGGCATGTTGAACACCTCAGGATGCTCGTCGCAACATGACACATCTGTGATGATGGTTAATATTGCCTTCGGTTCTCTTACAGGCCCTTCAGTGCCAACAGTGATGGCAGAGGGTGATTCCTCAGAGGACCTGCCGGCCTCTGAGGGTGCACCATCACATTTTAGTGAGCCATCCACCAGCGCAGATACTCCCACCTCGATGGATCCTAGTAGTGACTTAGTTGGGTTGGCACCTGGTGAGTCACCACACACAAGTGAGTACGAGCAGACACTGGTGGCAGGAGCAGCTGTGGAGAGTCGACGTCGGTGGGTGCACTCCTCTCTAGGCTCTGCTCAGCTGGACGCAGAAGCTGGACCCCGGGGGCTATCCTTTAAAAGGAAAATGATCGAGGGACAGCAGCACATTTGCAAGGTACTGCAACAGGTGCCACGCGCACTCTCCACAATAGCGCAGAGGATGGAGTCCAACTCCTGCATGAGTGGAATGGTGGCACAGATACGGGAGGGAATCTCAGATAATGTTGCAGGGACGTGAGCAACTGTCTGAGATAACGTGGCATGTAACTGCTGAAATGTCTGAAATAGTGTCGCAGGTAAGTGCAGGAATGTCTGCGATGGAGAGAAGGCTAGCCTCAGTTGAGCTTCAAGCACGGCTCACAAATGAGCCCATTCAGGCCCTAACAACGGTTGTTCAGACTCAGGGTGAACAATATTCTGCCGCCTTAAACAGGCTGACAGATACTTTAGAAGTGGCTTTCCAACGCATCACACATGTCCAGCACACTGTTGTCCAGCAGGGTGGTAGTGATGTGTGTCTGGCCCAGGAGAGGGAAGATGCCGAAAGGGGACATGGAAGTGGGGATGCCACTCAAAGCGCTCCCACGTCTCACCCGTTGCCCTCCTCTCAACCAGTACCTGCAATGCTGCCTCCTCTCCAGGTGGCCGAGTCTGCGGGTGGAATAGTGTTTGCAGGGGCCCCAAAACCCAGAGGGCGTAGGCTGAAAGCATCTAAGCAGTCAAGACATGAACATGAGCAACCTGCTACTACCTCTGCTGCAGCCACAGGGGATGCACCATGTAGAAGTAGTAGGAAGAGAAAGACTCAGGTTTTGTGAGCATCAAGGGTACACACAAGGGTGTTTGACAGATGGTCATGTTTTTCATTTATATTTGTTTTTTGTTAAACTCACATTAAGTGTTATGATTATCACTACTACTGCCAAATCTTGCCCATTCTTGATAGGTTTTTGTGATAGGACCCTTTCATGAGGTTCACCATAAACGGCGACACGATGCCACCCAGTGGGTCACATTACAATGGGTGTATGTGTATGTGAACTGTTTTGTGCATGGAGGGTGGGGGGGTGCTGGTGTTGGCTGCTCTTTCTATGTGGTCTGAGAATTGGACTCTGCACACTTCTGATGTTGGGAGAACCGTTCACATATCAGTGACTCCCTGGCCTCTTAAGCAGCCAGGTGAGCCATTGCTCTGCCCATGGATTCCTCCTCCTCCGCCTCCTCCTCCTTCTCAGTGTGGATGGGGCCTCCTCAAGCGGCACCCGTCTATGTTGTGCAGGGCACAACACATTACTATAATGCGTCCCACTCTGTCTGGTAGCTATTAAAGTGCTTTCCCAGAACGATCAAAGCACTTAAATCGCATCTTGAGCAGCTCAATTGTAGACCTGGTAGCGATGTGGCTGTCGTTATATCGACGCTGTTGCCCGCTGATTGGGTTCCTCAGAGGTGTCATGAGCCATGCGTGCAGGGGGTATCCCTTGCCCCCAAGGAGTCAGCCCTTAAGGGTGTTCGGTGCATGGAAGAGGGGCGGGATGTTGGATTCCCTCAGAATGAAGGAATCGTGGCAGCTACCACGGAATCTGGTGCACACGTGAAGAAATCTTTTGCGGTGGTCACAAATGAGCTGAGCATTGATGGAATGATACCCCCTTCTGTTGATGAACAGTCCTGGCTCGTGTGGAGGTGCTCGTATTGCTATATGGGTGCAATCAATTACACCCTGCACCCGTGGGAAGCCAGTTACAGAGTGGAATCCCACTGCCCTCTCCGTCTGGCTGAGGTTGTCCATGGGGAAGTTGACATACTGCGAGGCTCTGCGAAACAAGCCGTTGGTGACCTGCCTTATGCACTTGCGTGTAGATGACTGAGAGACCCTGGCGATGTCACCGGTGGCACCCATGAATGATCTGGAGGCGAAGACTTTAACTGCGATGGGGAATGAGATGTCGCTCGGCCCAGCCGATAGCAGCTCGGCACGTAGGAGGCTGCAGATGTCTGCGACTACTTGGCGACTCACTCTGAGCCTCCTTATGCACTGCTCCTCAGTAAGGCCCAGGAAGCTGAGCCTTGGTCTGTAGACCCTTTGGCGGGAGTGCCTCCTGCGACGTTGCTCTCTCTGTTGTTGCCCTCCTTGCTCTTGTGCAGGTCCCTGTGGCGCAGCACTGTGTTGTGGAGCTGCAAGAGGCGGAGGTGCACACTGTGCCTGGCGAGGCTGGTGATGTTGCTCGTCCTTGGATGTAATATGGTGAATGCAGCCATGGCGCCCCCCCACCCACTCCCTCCCCCCCCCCCCCCCCCCCCACCGACATCCTGGTAGTGTGAGTTTGAGGGGGTCCGAAAAGTTGGTAAACGTGTGCGAGCAAAAGAATTGTTTGTGGAAACTAAGAATATTCAGTGAAAACACAAAGATCTCCCAGCCAAAAGTTTGTCTGAAAGAACTGAGTGCCCTGCTGCAGTAATTCACCTTTTATCCCCATCTGTCAAACAAGCATTTGAATGTCCAACTGGCTGCTGGCTGAAACATGTCTGGTAGAACATGGAATGTTTCCCACAACACGGGAAACACACTGAGGATGTTTGAAAATTGGACCCCTGCCTCAATGTGCACAAAATTAAGTATTTCAACTATCTAAATAACTGTCTTAACTGATAACCCGCCGGCTTTAATTGCCGGTGGAACTTCCGCATGCGGGAGGCACGTGCGCACCCAGACGCATCAGTGGGAAACCCGGAAGTCTGCGGGATGCAGCCGGGTTCCGAGCCCGCTCGGGATTTCCCCAATGTTTGGAGCCCCCCTGCCCCCAACGCACCCGCACTTGGATTCCAAAATCGAGCCTAATATAACAACTGGATTCAAGATCTGTTAAATATAAACATAAGTTTAAGTTGATAAAACATTAAGTAACCCATCCAATGATCAAGCAATGTTATTAGCAGATGGATTAAACAATGTATGTCATTATTTTGTAAATGGGAGATTGATAATTGTGAAGTAAACTGAGAACTCATTCTGGCCAAGCCATAGCCACGTTATGGGCAAATAACAGAAAATTTGTGCACAACTCCATTTGTAAGCTGCCATACGGAACAATTCTTTTAATGCATTGCTCCTTTACACATTCCTGAAAGTCAAGTGAAAGGCAGCCCATCCTCATGTTTCACCATTTGTTTGACATAATCCTAAGGCATTTGGATAATAAACAAGTAAGGGAGAAATTAAGACTGCCTACTTTTGGTATGATCTTTCTGATACTCTGACTGTGGTTTACTTTCTTCATGCCTAATACCCATCCTTCTACACTGTTTCTGACTGATTTGCCCATTGTTATTTAATTCTGACAAATTGTCTCTATTAGTTGGGAAGTATAACTAACACTGCCGGCTGTTTCTATCTGAACGGAAAAGAAGATTGGTCTATGGATAAGGCTTTTATCCAGTTTGTGACAGTCACATCATTTTCACGTGCCTTCAAAAGAGTATAAAACTTCTGAAGGAACACTGTCCCAGTTTTCCCATTGATATCCCATTCCTACAGTCCTGATTATAGTGGAGAAGGCCCAGAAATGTGACAAAGAATAATGACTACATCTAAGAGTAAATGGGGTACCATTACACCTAAAAATGAATAGTTTCTTACAATTAGACAAGATTGTCAGAGAATGTAGATTTGGATCACCCTTCGCCTCCATTTTTGGAAATTCTTTTACTTTTCCCTTCTTAGATCTTTAAAACTACGCACCAATCCCTAGCTCTGAGGGTTACCAGCTTTGCCAACTTCTGATTGTCCACTTTTAAGCTGACCTGTTATACTCACACTGGATTTATGCCAAGAACAGCATGAATCCGAATTTCCTCAGCCAAGTGAAATGGATTGCAAACACTGGACATCCTTTCTTTGACTTACTGATTGTATCACTTACCATAGCCATGCTATATGAATTATATCTTTATTTTAAGAGTAATGCTTTACTTTGATTTGGCTTTCCTCTGCACCATATGTATGTGACTCTGCATGTACAGTATCATTTGAGGTTTTAGAATTTCAATACTGTTGATAATAAGGCAGTGCAACCCTGCTGATATGAGCAAAATAGTGTTGTTTAATGTACTTCACATGTGCCACCGTTGTTAATACAAGAAAAGATCTAGCAACTCAAAACCGGGCATCCATGAGGCGCTGTGGGCCATCAGCAGCAACAGCAGAACCATAAAGCATCACAATCTGTAACCTCATGGTCCAACAAATCCCTCATTCCTACATCACCTTCAGGTCAGATGACCAACCCTGGTTCAATGAGGAGTGTAGAAGAGCATGCCAAGAACAGTACCAGATGAACCTGAAAATAAGGTGCCAACCCAATGAAGCTAAAACACAGACTGTATGCATGCTAAACAGCGAAATCAGCATGCTATAGACAGAGTGAAGTGATCCCACAACCAACGGATCAGGTCAAACCTTTGCAATCCTGTCACATCCAGTCATGAATGGTGGTGGACAATTAAGTGGCTGAAAGAGGCATCATGAATATCCCCATCCTTATCGATGGCGAAGCCCAGCACGTGAGTGCACAAGACAAGACTGAAGCATTTACAACCATCTTCAGTCAGAAATGCCGAGTGAATGATTCTTCTAGGCCTCATCCTGAGGTCCCCACCATCACAGATGCCAGTCTTCAGCCAATTCGATTCACTCCACATGACATGAAGAAACGGCTGAGTGCACTGGACACAGCAAAGGCTACAGGCCACGACAACATCCTGGCAGTAGTGCTGAAGACCTGTGCTCCAAAACTAGCCGTATCCCTGTTCCAGTACAGCTACAACCTGACAGTGTGGAAAATTGCCTAGGTATGTCCTGTCCACAAAAAGCAGAACAAATCCAACCCGGCCAATTGACGTCCTATCAGCCTAATCTCAATCATCAGCAAAGAGATGGAAGGAGTCATCAACAGCGCTATCAAGCGGCACTTACTCACCAATAAGCTGCTCCCCGATGCTCAGTTTGGGTTATGCCAGGACCACTCGGCTCCAGACCTTATTACAGTCTTGGCCAACACATGGACACAAGCTGAATTCCAGAGGTGAGGTGAGAGTGACTGCCCTTGACATCAAGGCAGCGTTTGACTGAGTGTAGCACAAAGGAGCCCTAGTGAAACTGAATTTAATGGGGGTCGGGGGAAAACTCTCCAGTAGCTGGAGTCATACCTGGCACATAGGAAGATGGTCGAGGTTGTTGGAGGCCAATCATGTCAGCCCCAGGATAATACTGCAGGAGTTCCTCAGGGCAGCGTCCTAGGCCCATCTATCTTCAGCTGCTTCATCAATGACCTTTCCTCTATTATAAGGTCAGAAATGGGGCTGTTCACTGATGATTGCACAGTGTTTAGTTCCATTTGCAATTCCTCAGATAATAAAGCAGTCCATACCTGTACGCAGCAAGAACTGGATAACATTCAGGCTTGGGCTGATAAGTGGAAAGTAACATTTGTGCCACACAAGTGCGGGGCAATTTCCAACAAGAGAGGGCCTAACCACCTCGCCTTGACTTACCATCAACATTCTGCAGATCATCATTGACCAGAAACTCAATTGGACCAGTCACATAAATGCTGTGGCTATTAGAGCAGGTCAGAGGTTGGGTCATTTGTGGCGAGTGGCTCACCTTCGGACTCCCGAAAGCCTCTCCACCACCTACATGGCACAAGTCAGGAGTGTGGTGGAATACTGTCCGCTTGCCTGGAGGGATGCAGTTGCAACAATACTCGAGAAGCTTGACACCATCCAGGACAACGCAGTCTGCTTAATCGGCACTTCGTCCACTAGCCTAAACATCCACCCACTCCTGATTCTATGGATGCTAACAGCTCTGTGGCATCAATTGTCATCTTCACGTGTAAACCAAGATTGTGAGTATTGGGAGGCTATTCGCTCTTGGAAGTCTCCAGGCCAAGCCTGATCCTGCCATCACCAAATGTCCACACATTCATTTACCATGAGGAGTTACTGGATAGTAATCAGAGAACAAATTCTAGCTTTTTTTCCCTTTCGAACCCACTGACAATAGTAGCATCCCAACTGCTGCTCTGGCACAAAGCTGGGATTTTCTAGTCTTTAAGCTTTACAGCATATAAAGCTTTACATTTATCCACTAAGCCATCAGGGAAGACTTTTTCAATTCTTAACTTTTACTTGCAGTCTTTCTTGATCTCCATCATCAGCCAATATCTCATTGAAGTTCTGACATCTGATCCACAGCTACAGAAATTCTAGTGCCTATTTCCTGGGTGTGGTTTGTAGCAGATTCCTATTAGTGTGTGAAGTAGTTTGAGAATTTATTTTAAAGATCGTATCAAAGGTTGTGCTAACTTAAGGATTTAGGGTCCAGGTAGTCTAATTTTAAGGCTGCACTTTTGTAATATTCTAATAGAGGAAGGGGTGTTGAGCTTTACAAATAGACGTCACTAAATTCATACATAGTACAGCATATCTGAAATTATTCATTTTACTCATAAAAATGCTCAGTGGAATTGCTGAGCGTTTGGGTTCAGGAGTTTCAAAATCTTGGAACAGTGTTGATTCTTAAAAGCTCCAAGGCAAAGTTTGTTGTTGGCCCAGTTTATTCAATTTGCCTGTAGCCAGGCCACTCAGGATTTGGGGTCTGGATTCTTCAATAGCTGCAATTGTCTTTTATCTAAGAAATTAAATGTCCATTGTTATCACACAATGATTTTGCATTGTGTATATTTTTTGAAATGGCAGCAATTGTATGCATGTCTGATGCACTGTTGCTCTAGTTACGTTACTTGCTGCATGTTTGTCATGTGATGTACAGTTAAATAGTAGACAGAACTGAATAGTTTTGTATTGGGTATTCTGTTTTGATTCTTTTAACTAGGATGATACACTGAAGTCTACTTAAATGAATCATGATCAGTTCTATTTGTAATTGCTTGCTGTTCACATATCAAAACATCTGTGTTACAAATAGGTACTGTGGCTTAATGTATGTCATTAGAGGGAGGGTTAGGTAAGAACATCAAAGGGAAATTGATGTGGTTTTAGTAGGACTTGTCAACATAAATTTATAGGCATATTAAGGAAAGCATCAAATGACTGCGAGAGTTGTCTACTGGTGGATGGTGCCTAATGCAAATGTTATTAGCTAACAAGTAACCCTCCCCCCCCCCCCACCCCCCTCCAGAGAGTGGAATTATGAAGTATCAGTAGAAGCTGTGTTAAGCTCAACGATATTTACATTGGTAAGTACAGTTTTAACAGGCAACTCTGACAAATCAGTTGTGGAGCAGTGTTGCGTGTAATTACTTTACCAAGGGTTTGCTTTTCACAGCTTAGCATTAGGTGGCTTGACTTGTACTTCCTTGTCTTTCAGCACTACTATAGAATTTTGCAAACGTGAGAATCTAAGCTACTTCTCAATATTTTGGAAACAGCTAGTTAAGAAAACATGGGCAGCTTCACTCAAAGAAGGACTTGTCAGATTCCTGAGTAGTTTTAAATTTGAGCAGCCCTGAAAAAGAATGTTAGAACTACTATGATCAATGGTATTTTTTACAAAGAAAACCACTAAAATAGTGCTTTGTTCTGAAAAAAAGTTTAATCTTTCTTTTGAAATATTATTTAACAATTATATTTCTATTTTTTTTGCTTTTCTAAAGTATCAGCAGATATTCAGGACAGTACAAAATTTTTGAATTTCTGCTTCAGACTTTTATTCTAAATTCTGTTGCATAGTGGTGAACTTAGTGGTGCTGATGTAATATGTTGAATCAGCAGTGCAGAAATTCTAATTACGGATGTTTATTTCTAAGTTAAAATAACCATTATAACATTTTTGTCTAGCAAACAGTTTAAATGTATGTTTCTCATCCGTCACAGCCTAGAATTCCTAAAGGACAGCACGTCTAAAGCTTTCTGATCTGTACTTGCAACAATTGTATGTTGTCAGCCAATCAGCCAGCTGTCATTTCCTCACCCAAGAAAATCTTGTTTGGGTAAATGTGTAGGTCCAGTAATTATTCCATTGAGTAAATTTGCATTTGAAACGTTTCAAATGTTAATGAGAAAAGTAATGTGGAATCTACTAACAAGATCATTTAAAGCATATGAAGGAACTGTTGTCATGAAGAAAGTCATCTAATTATTTATCCAATTATAGTACTTTTACTAGTTAAGGACAGGTCATTTTTACTTAAAAGATTGTGACATTTTTAGTGACATTAACTTTGTCCTCGATAGAAAGCCTTCCCTTCAAATTAGTAATTTTATCGTGAAAGGAAGTCGCTTGCTGAAAATACAAGATTAGGATTAGGATAGCTGAGTTGGATAATACTTGAATCTTTATTTGAGATAAAAGCTTCAAAAGCTAAAGTCATTATATTCAAATACAAAAATAATTGCCACTGTATAGTGTAAACTTGCATCTGCTATTTATTTTACATAAGAAATAGGAACAGGCGTAGGCCATACGGCCCCTCGAGCCTGCTCCGCCATTCAATCAGATCATGGCTGATCTTTGACCTCAACTCCACCTCCCTGCCCGATCTCCATATCCCTTGATTCCCCTAGAGTCCAAAAATCTATCTATCTCAGCAGTGAATATACTCAACGACTCAGCATCCATAGCCCTCTGGGGTAGAGAATTCCAAAGACAAAACCCTCTTAATGAGAAACTCCTCCTCATCTTAGTCTTAAATGGCCGACCCCTTATCCTGTGACTATGCCCCCTAGTTCTAGACTCTCCAGCCAGGGGAAACAACCTCTCAGAATCTACCCTGTCAAGCCCCCTCAGAATCTTATATGTTTCAATGAGATCACCTCTCATTCTTCTTAACTCCATAGAGTATAGGCCCATTCTACTCAACCTCTCCTCATAGGACAATCCTTACAGATGGTAATTTTATTGATTTTGAGCAAGAAAAAATAGGCAAAGATTTTACAGTGCATTATAGTATTATGGCTAGATAGCAAAAGGAACTCTTCGAAAACTGTACCGACAATTTAAAGAAAGCCCTTCCTGTGGGTAACAGGTAAATGTTGCCTAGTACTAATTTGCTTTGCTAATCATGCAGAAGATTGAACTTAAAAAGGAAAATTGGTTTTGGAGCAAATCCCTTCCCCAAAGCATCTCTTTACCTAGTTATGTCATTTACAAGCTCTCTCACTTCCACATGACCTCCTTAAAGCAGGAACAATGCTCTTATCGGGTTGGGGGAGAGAATACTTTCAATATAAAGCACTCTGCAGACTATTTTCTTCAGAAAAAATAGTTCAAGCTGTTTACTACTACAAAGGAAATGATCCTCATAATAGCAGATCAAAACCAACCTCTTGGAGACTGCCATGTTGGTTCTCTTAACCAGAAGACAAGTCATTTTGGAAGGATGCATCCAATGGGTTGTCTCCACCTGGCCCATCATTATAATGAATGGGATCAACCTATTTTCTTGGAGAAAACAACTAAAATATAATACTGTGTTAAAGTTCATCGTAATTCTTTGTAACTTATCTTTTTTTGAAAGGCACTTGGCTCTCGCACTTGCTAAAAGAGTAAATTCACTGGTGTGGTACAAAATGGTACAGACAGGAATGTAGGAACATAGGAACAGGAGTAGGCCATTTAGCCCCTCAAGCCTCTTCCGCTATTCAATGAGATCGTGGCTGATCTGTGACCTAACTCCATATACCCACCTTAGCCCCATATCCCTTAATACCTTTGGTTAACAAAAGTCTATCAATCTCAGATTTAAAATTAACAATTGAGCTAGCATCAACTGCCGTTTGCAGAAGAGAATTCCAAACTTCTACCACCCTTTGCGTGTATAAGTGTTTCCTAACTTCACTCCTGAAAGTCCTGGCTCTAATTTTTAGGCTATGTCCCCTAGTCCTAGACTCCCCAACCAGTGGAAATAGTTTCTATGAACCCTATCAGTTCCCCTTAATATCTTGAAAATTTGGATCAAATCACCCCTTAATCTTCTAAATTCCAGGGAATATAATCCTAGTGTGTGTAATCTCTCCTCGTAATTTAACCCTTGGAGTCCAAGTATCATTCCAGTAAATCTACACTGCACTCCCTCCAAGGCCAATATATCCTTCCTAAGGTGTGGTGCCCAGAACTGGACACTGTACTCCAGGTGTGGTTTAACCAGAGCTTTGTATATCTGTAGCATAACTACCACCCCTTTGTATTCTAGTCCTCTAGATATGAAGACCAGCATTGCATTAGCCTTTTTGTTTATTTTCTGTACCTGTCCAGGACATTTTAATGATCTATGTACATGGACCCCCAAGTCTCTTTGGACCTCTATTTTTCGAGCTTTTCACCATTTTGAAAGTACTATGATCTATCATTTTTAGGTCCAAAGCGAATGATCTCACACTTACCTACATTGAAATCCATTTGCCACAGTTTTGCCCATTCACTTAATCTATTAACATCCCTCTGTAATTTTATGCTTCCATCTACACTGCTTACAATGCTACCTATCTTTGTGTCATTGGCAAACTTGGATATGTGGCTCTCTATCCCATCATCTAAGTCGTTAATAAATACAGTGAATAATTGAGGCTCCAACACAGATTCCTGTAGGACACCACTAGTCACATCCTGCCAACTTGAGTACCTGCCCATTATCCCTATTCTCTGTCTCCTGCTGCTCAACCAATTTCCCTCAATTCCATGAGCTTCAACTTTAGCTAACAGTCTCTTATGAGGGATGTTATTGAATGCCTTCTGAAAGTCCATATAAACAACATCCATAGACATTCCCCTGTCTACTACTTTAGTCACCTCTTCAAAAAATTCAATCTGGTTCGTCAGGCATGACCTACCCTTTACAAATCCATGCTGGCTCTCTCTGATCAGCTGAAAATTTTCAAGATGTTCAGTTACTCTATCCTTAATTATAGACTCTAGTAATTTCCTGACAACAGATGTTAGGATAACTGGTGTATAATTCCCTGGTATCCCTCTCAACTTTCTTAAATAGCGGAGTGACATGCGTAATTTTCCAATCTAAAGGAACGGTTCCTAACATCAAGAGAACTTTGAAAGATTATAGTTAGGGCATCTGCAATGTTCTCACCTACTTCCTTTAAAACCCTGAGATGGAAACCATCTGGTCCTGGGGATTTGTCACTCCTTTTAGTGCCATTATTTTCTACATTACTGTTAATTTGCTTACATTAATTATGGTGAGTCCCCTTCTCTGATTCAAAATTTGTTTCCTTGGGGTATCTGGCATGCTATCCTCTTCCTCTACTGTAAGTATTGATGCAAAGTAATTATTTAACATGTCTGCCATTTCCTTATTTTCATTTGCAATATCACCGTTATCAGTTTTTAAGGGGCCCATGTTGCTCTTGACCACCCTTTTGTTTTAATGTAATTGTAAAAATTTTTTGTGTTGATTTTGATATCCCTTGCAAGTTTCTTTTCATACTCCCTTTTTGTAGCTCTTACTATCTGTTTTGTCACCCTTTGCTGTTCTTTGTATCTCTCCTAGTTGCCAGGATTTGTGCTATTTTTGGCATTTTTTTGTTTGCTTTTTCTTTTAGTTATATGTTGTCCCTTACCTCTTTTGTCATCCATGACCATCTTGGGAGGGTCTTGGGTTTGATCCTCAGTCTGTTCTGAGTTGGTTGATTGCAGCCATTGTGGTGCAGTGGTAGGGCATAACAATTGACCTCAGTGTTCCTGGGATGGGGAGGAGTAAAACCAGCCAGGGTTCGTGTTTCTATCCAATGAACCCCACTTGAAAGTGCACATGTAGATATAGCCTGCTGACACTTGCTGTCTATGCTCATGCATGAAGCATAGCTGTTTAGACCTGTCAGTATCTGCTGCAATGTGAGCCAGTGCATTTAGGAGAAATTTTTTTAAAGTTGATGATACTGGGGAAGAAAAGACATTCAACCTGCGGATGTCTCCATGATCAGCAGTGAAAGATGAACACTTGTAGATTGGCACGCTATTCAATGTCAGTTTTACCTTGTTGTTCTGGTGGACAATTCTGTTGTGTTAAGACATTTCATCTTGCAGCCTCTCCAAAATTGACAAAATGCAACCTTAGTATGGAAGCAGTTTTGAGTAATGACCAATGCAGAATTAAAGCTGTGAATATCTGGCTCTGAATTTCACACTGTGGCCACCCAGTTACTTATCACTAAGTCATGAATTAGATTGCACTCTGTCCCGCTACCAAAATTTATCAAAAACTGCAAATTTTCACCGTATTTTTTGGCAATCCGAAGAGTTTTGGGTCCAAATCAAATGTAAATGAAATTATATCTTTAAAAGGTTTATGGGGAACAGAAGTTCCAGCGGCATTGAACTGCCATTTAGAGGATGAGTGAGTTTGAATCTAAGCTGTGACGGAGGCACAAACTGTGATTACTTTTTCTCTGTTTGGACTACTCCATCACAAGAGATGACAACAGAGACCTATTATGCTCCAGGGAATTTTACTTTCTGTCATGTGATGGGGAGTGGCATATATGGATACTGTATTGGTCTCCATAATTCAGACCCTCTTGTTCTTTTGGCTGAAGTTTGGTAGTGGAATGATAGTGAAAGGAGATAAAATGGTGGTAACATAATATATATCATTAAAAACAGTGTACATGGATGCAGACCACACTGCTGCCCAACTTTTGGTACCATTTACACTATGATTAAATTTTAGGCCACTTGGTTTGAATCACACAACTTAATTTTCAGTCTGTATTCCATTTGTATAGCACTCATTCAGAGAGGCTTTGATTTAATCTGGAATGCTGATGCACAAACTGCATGTGGTTTACAACAGTTGCGATATCTCATACACACATATGAATCACCACAGTCTCCACTCAACATGTTGCAGTGGTTTATGGGATATGAACTGGTTCTACTTTGAAATTGTCATTTGAAAAGTGGGTCTATATCAGAAATTAATACGGTTAATGGTAAGAACTTTTTAAAAAAATGTATCAAGCAGAACTGTGTTGAACGGCAGCATTTGAACACTACACTGTCGGTTAGTCTTTGTGAATATTTCACTGCGATTAAGTAAAGCCTTTACTTTGCCGGTTACAGTTTTCAAACCTACAGAAATTGATTTGTCTTCCAATACTAAAGCCTGTGCAACTGGTTAATTACTTTTGCCTGATAATTCAAAAAACAATTTGCATGCTAATACTTTCACAATTACAATTTTATTTGGACTGTATCTACATCTTTTGTGAAAGAAAAAATATTTTAACTTTCATTCCTTTTGTTTAGTAATCAGTAAAAGGAAAGTTGCTAGTGTGTAAATCAGTTTGTGGCTGTGCTTTTCTGAAACTTCCTTTCTCTTGTTTTGAACCAGAGACAAAAAAATAATGTACTGAAATACAAGAAAATGTAATGTAGTAACGGTTGATTTGAAAATGTTTTATCCAGCATAAATTAGTCAGGGTCTTGGAGGCCAAAGTGACGAGAGGTTCCTCTTACACTGTTTAATTAATTGAAAAATGCTCATATTGCAGTAAGTTGTTATTAAAAACTAGAATCAGTGTTGCCAGTACTCAACCATAATTGGCACACTGGGGAATTAAATATTTAACATTAGTAATGTAGCAGTACTAAGACACAAATTTCTATTTCAGTAATGAAAGGGATTTACTGTAAGTGCAAATGGCTGTAATGACAGCTGTGACAAGGGAAACAGTCTGGCTATTTCAATAAGACGTTTCATTGGATGGCAAGCTTTACCACAATATTTGCTGGTAAGAGATCTGCACGTTTAATTCCCAAATGTAATGCATTACCAAAAGTACTGAGATTTCTAATTGCAAATAGGATGAACAGTTGGCCAAATGTCTTACCTTAAGTGGCCGAAACATGAAGCTCTCACCAACTAACATGACATCAGTTCATGCCGTTGTCAGTAAAAACATAGACGTCAAAAAGATCTTGTTTGTTTTAAGTTTAATTACATTTTGAGCATAAGTGCTTTCACTGATACAACATGAAAAGTCGAATATTGGGCTCTAATGAGCTGTAGTGGTGGAAGGCTGAAGACCCTGAGGGATTCATTCACTAAATTAACTGTGGAGCAGTATTTGGTTTGGACACAATATGTCTTTTAGATGCAGTTAAAGCACAATTACAGAACTATCTCAGTTTTATGTTTTCCATTCAACCAAGTCGAATTGAGTTGTTTCATCTAAAGGTGTCACCATACTAATTGCTTGTTACAAACAAAAGAACTCACAGGGTATCTTTCACAATTGCTCATAAAACTTGGACTGAAAAAGAAAAATCCAATGGATTGATATAAAAAAACAGTATTGTTATAAATAAAAGATATACTATTCTCTTCAAGGTAGTAGCATTTGAACACATTTCTTTAAGTTATTCAAACCATTTTAACTCATTAATTTTAATTAACAAAAACAACCATTAAAAAATATGAACAGAAATCACACTTGGAAGTATTTATGTGGTAATGAGAAATCAACCATAAGCTACAACTTATTGTTAAAGGTTATAACTCCTAATAAGATGTAATCAAATACTTTGACCCAAATGACTTCCTAATATATTTGCATATATTTTATTCATGTGAAATATTAAAATAATATGACATATTAAACTGGCCAGAATAAGGTGATATATTTTATAAATAAATTTAGCATTTTTCCCATCATGATTTATATGGAATAATTCTAACCTTTTTTATGAAATTTGATGATGGTTTATCTTATTTTATGGAAACCTCACAACCTTTTAGACTACTGTGACAAATATTAGGAAATAATCTGGGTGGGAACTAATTGGACCCCAGTGTGCATACGGGTAGTCTTTAAATAAACTGTACATTTGTAATCTTGTCATATTGTTTGACCTAAAGTGAGATTCTTGTGCAGATCTTGGAGAAAAATACTAGGACTTTAGCATTGGTTTAAAAAAAGACACCCGGAAGACAAGCAGATCTCCCAAGATAATTTTAGAGATAGCTATAATTACATTATTGTGAGATATATGAAGAATCCATAAATAGTGAATAATATTTTTAAAAATTCCTATCTAAGGAACTGTCACTCTGTACTTTCCGTTGTCATAGTAGCATATGTTTTCTCAAATTACCATTGCTGTTTGTTTTGCCTTTATCAGTCATCAGCCCATCAGCTGGTCCATTCATAACGACTTCTGGCAGCTCATCAGGGGAATTCAGAACCATTGAATACAGTTCTATCAGCCTTCACACCTCATTGTGTGAAACTGTTTACCATGTCGACTTTTTCTGTAAATTGTACACCAGTGCAGTAAAAGGATAGACGCATGGAAATGAAACCATATAACCTTGTAGCAGTCAGCTGAGATTGAAAGTTTGTGTTGACTGATAATTCACAGGCTCTTTTATTTAAGTTGGTCACTAGGTAACATGAAGATGTTTAGCTTAGAAGTCTTGTATACGTTAGTTAATTAGACAACGTTTAATTTGGCCTAACATTTGTCAGGTTTTTTTGGAAGGCGATTCCCTATAATTAGGGCCTGTGGATCAGCTTTCTGACAGCAGACTAACCTTTCACTCTCATTTTATGCTAACTTCTTCCAAAACATTGTCACATTTAGTACGTCAGGTTTTTACAACCTCTGCGTTGAATTATAACACAATTGCCCTTTGGTACTCTGCCGACACTAAATGAAATCATTCACACAAATGTAAGGTCACATAATTTGGCAGCATTTAATAAAAAATTGCTCATCATAATGGATTATAACCTCATTAGTATGAGCCACTGGACTGTTGTGCTATGTCCTTACAGCAAATGCATTTATTCATTTTTCTTTGCTTTTTTGTCCTCTTTAATTTTCTCCTCTTTTTCTGAAGATGCTAAAATCATACTCGCTCAAGTGGCCATTATTCATTCATGAGTCTGGGCCGTAACTGTTAGTAAGCTATTTGACTAACGATGCAACATGGCTCAGCCCAGCTAAACCCAATCCTCCTTTTACCTGATGTTCACATTTGTGTCACTGGATAGTGCTCAGAAGATGGAAATCTTAGCTCATGTTCCCCTTTCTAGTTCTGAGGCATTGAGTTCAATTGCAGTGGCTTCAGCACTCAACTGGCTGAGATCAGTAACTTGGCACAGATTTGGAAGCTTCTGGTCAATATGGCTCAGCAGCACACCAAGCAGTGTCTTTCCCCACTTAATCATTGGGGATGTTGTTTGTCTTTAACGGCTGAAAATTAAGATATTGTTAAACAATATTTAACACTTAACCATGACCTTAAATAAAATTACTTCAATATCTAGCTACTAATATTTTTACTCTTACCCAGATATGATGAGATGAAAGCATTCAGATAGAAATAACACATGAAGGGTTGATAGCTCATTAGTATACTGATACACTGTGCCATATAGTGGTAGTACGCAGATGTTTCCCCGCAAGTCCTGGAATAGTGAATTTCTAATCTCAGCCCAGATTTCTGAGGACAAAATGGTCCTTCCTTAGAGAGAGGTAGAAAATATTTGAGGGCAAGTCAACCTCTCTTGCACTTCCTAGTGACCAGTTTAAAAGTGGTATTGGCAGTTGACTGGTACTATTTGCCTCTCTCCTGGTTTTCAGGAATGATGTGTGTCAGGGGAGAAAGGGAATTTAAAGAATTGTGAAAACTAATTTTGAAATGTGGGGAAAAATTGAAAAACTATCTAAAGGTTTTGTGTCTGGCAAGTGTCCTTAGATTGTGCAAATGTCTGTAGGGCACGAAGCATGCTGATCGACTCAAATATCTAATTCATTAAAAGCACCAAATTAAAAACCACATGCTGAGGAAAAAAAATCACTAAATCTCTCTCAAAAAATTTTCATTAACTTAAAAGTGGCCTACGAACAACTAGCAACCATCAAAAAAGCAGCTAATCTTGGAAAAAACTTTAAAAGTGCTTTCAGTGTCCATTTGGTTCCTCACCCACCCCTCTCAAATACCTTTTAAAAATAACATTTATAACGCAAAACAGTCAATAAGTGTGTGTGTGTGCGTATGTGTGCGTGCTCCCGAATGGCACCTCCAGCCTTTTGCATCCGGCACCTCTGGCCATTTTCATGCATTTTCCCAGACCTAGGTCTGTACTTGGGACCTGAGCCTGTGTCTTCTCCTTTCAGCTACTCTCAACACCACACCATCGTCTAAGCCTGGATCACCTCCTCATTACTTCCAGCTTCCATCACCTCTAAGCTCCAGCCACCTCTACTGCTCCAAAATTTAACCTGGCACATCACTGCTCCAAGAGCCCCTTGTCGAAATGTTTCCAGTCCCCAGATTCCTCCTGACCCTGGTGCGACTTTCAGATCCCCTTTTCCAGTCTCTAGATCTGCTATCAGTGCTTTTATTCTGGGTACTTTCCATACAATAGACAGTTTCCTAGAAGTAAAGGGAATTAGGGGTTTCGGGGAGCGAGCAGGAAATTGAACATGAATTTAGATTTGAGGTTAGGATCAGATCAGCCATGATCTTATTGAATGACGGAGCAGGCTCGAAGGGCCGATTGGCCTACTCCTGCTCCTATTTCTTATGTTCTTATACCTTACCCACCACCCCATACCCTCAGGCCACATAATCCATCTCATGAATACTCTCATACTCCAACTCCTTCCCTCTACTTGAGTACTCCCAAGGCCTATAAAATTTGTTAGACACATTTTGCCCTTTACAAATTCATTCTGGTTGTCCTTAATCAGTCTAGGTGAGTATTTATTTTTATTGCATATTGTGGCTTCTAGAGGCTTACTTTACATCACTTTCAAAATTATGAAAAATTATTACAAACTTCTTTTAAGTAGCTGATTGTTTAAAATCTTTGCCAAGTAAAATATTACAGTAGAATAATATGGCATGACAAAGATCACTAAATATTATTACACTCCTTTTTGTATTCTGTGGAAGCTAGAGAGAAAGAAGTGAGGATGGAGATGAGGGAAAGATGATACTGCCTAGAAAAGTGGGTAGGGCAGCCTTTTTAGGTTATGATGTAGTTTCCCTTGAACAATTGAAGATTCAACTATTTTACTGTAAAGTCATTAGAAAATAAATCAGCATAATTTTTGGTGATGGCAAAATGTGGCTGGAATTATTTTCTTGTGGCTTTATAGCAAAATAATTAAACCTGAATTGTTGGGCTCGATTTGGCGGAGGGGTTCCGAAAATCCGGGATTCCCGGGGTGGGTCTGGAGCCCAGCTCCAACCTGCCCACTTCCGGGTTCCCGAGTGACGCGCTGACATGCGTGCGCAGCCCCCGCATGTGGGACTCCCGCCGGCAATTAAAGCTGGCGGGATGACACTTAAAGTACTTAAACAGGTACTTCAGGTCATTTACATACCTGATTGACCTGATATTTTAGGAGGGCTGGGATTTTGAAATTAACTGAGACTGTTTCCCGTACTGGGGAAAACACTCCCAGTTGAAATGAACGTGTTGCAGCATTCTGGCCTGTGGCAGCTGCAAAGGTCCATTTGACAGGTTGTGGGGAGGGGGGGGGGGGAGACCCTCACTCATTGTAGGGGGCCACTCTGTCACTTTGGACAAAGTTTGGCCTCCACCACCCTCCCCCAACAATAAAATTCACAAACTTGCACACTTACCCCGGTGTCCAGACACATTTACCTACCTTGCGGACCCCCTCGAATGTACATTTTGCGGATGGGGGCCTCCATAACTGCAGTCATGACCTCCTCGGAGGGCGAACAGCATCACCAGCCTCGCCGGCCATGCCGTCCACCTCTGACATGTGGAGCTCCACAACACAGTGCTGTGACACATCCACCTGCACAGCAGGAGGGAGGGCAAAAGCAGAGAGAGATGCGTCGCAGAGGGCACTACCCTCGCCACAGGGTCCACAGACCGAGGCTCAGCTTCCTGGACCTCCCTGAGCAGCAGTGCAGACGGAGGCTCAGAGTCACTCGACATGTAGTCGTGGACATCTGCAGCCTCCTTCATGTCGAGCTGCTCCTGGCTGGCCCGAGCACCATCTTCTTACCTGTCGCTGTCAAAGTCACCACTGCCCTCAACAACTTCTCCTCCGCATCCTTCCAGGGTGCCACCGGGGACATCGCCGACGTCTCTCAGTCGTCTGCACAAAAGAGCCCTGCAAATACACCTACACCCACTCTGCAGTGACACAATGGGTGGCATCAGTTGTGGGTCTTCATAGTGATCCTCAGGAAAGGGCATTATTGCAGAAACCAGACAAGATTCGCAAAGACGTAGCAATAGTGGTGACAATATAATATGTTATATGAGTTGATCAGAAATTAAATATAGGTAAACATCATGACAAACCTTCAAACACCCTTGTGCATCCCCTTCATGCTCACGACACATTTGCCTTATGCTTCCTACTGCCCTGTGGCTGCAGCACAGGTAGTGGCAGGTTGAGTGAGGCTGACTGTGAAAGAGATGCATGAGAGGGTGAGTATGAGATAGAGCCATGAGATTGTATGAGGATTGGGTTGAGTGGTAGTGGTGGGATGAGTACTGGCGAGGTGAGTAAGTGCAGGTAAGATGAGGATGAGGTTTGAGTGGGTGTGAGGGGTGATGTGACAGAGTAGTGTTGGCAGTGCAGAAGGAGATGTGGGGTGGGGGCGGTGATGTGGCAGACGGAGGGGAGGGGAATGAATAAGTGTACTCACTTCGGCTGACCTACTTGGGTGATTGAAGCGCCTCCTGCACTGTATGCAGGTGCGCGATATGTTGGTGGTGCAGGTGACCTCCTCTGCCACCTCGAGCCAGGCCTTCCTGGTGGCAGAGGCAGACCGCTTCCTCCCGCCCGCCAGGGGGAAGATCTCTGTCCTCCTCCTCACCCCTCCAATGATACCTGGAGTGAGGCATCATTAAACCTGGGAGCAGCCTTTCCCCTGGGCTGCTCCATGCTATAATTTTTCCTATTTTCTGCAGCATCAGTCAGTGGAGGACTGCCCCTTTAAATAGGGCTCCTCCAGCTGACAGACCTTACTGCGCATGCGCAGTCCGCCCGATGCGCAGCTTACCAGCAGAAAACCTGGAAGCACAGGTAAGTGGCTCCAGTTAGCCTGCGATTCCGTGCGGAGCACACTGATTTCACCGGGCACGTTACCCACGCGCCCAGTCGACCCCCCGCTGAGAACCCGCAGCCCTGCTAATATCTAGCCTGTTATTTCAGCTTTGTGGTGATTTTGATTTCTTTGTTTACTTTGATGGAGCTTCAAACACTTATCGTTCAAGTATCTTGTATCGTATTTACAACTTTAATTTTATCAAAACAGTATTGAATTTATACTGAATTGCAGCCAATGTGAACCACCTGTGACATAAAAACTAATAAGAAACCTAAATAAAAACTTGCATCTGAATATGTGGCTTATAAGTGCTTTCCTAGCACTTTCATGTCAGTACGGCTAAGTTAATTAGTATTCAGGCTTGAAACTGGTGCAGTACAGGGATATTACACACAATGGGTCAGATTTTGCTGGAGTGGGACAACAGTGTACCCTGTTAGTTAGACTTACAATTGCACGTTTAGGTTTTAAAAATTTTTGCCCACAAAGTTGCTGGAAGTGCGAGCTGATATCGGCACAGCAAGGGCACCAGGGCCCTAGGTGAACAACGGGGCAAATAGTGTATCTCCTTAACCAATGAGATTAAAGTATTGAGAAATATAAATAGTGAAAGGACTGAGAAGGAGGGTGAATTAGAGTGGGTGAATTCAAAGTCAAATCAGGTACAGAAAGAGAAATAAAGAAGGAAAGAAAGATTGGATTAAGATAGAGAATAAAGAGACAAAGGTAAAGTAAGGAACAAAATTTAAAAATATAAAATTTGACTTTTTTAAAAAACCTCCTAAAACAAGGCACAACCTGAAGGAATGAACCTCCACACTTAAAATTGTTTGCTTTCTGGGCAAAAGAGGTTGATTGGCAGTCATTAACAATTATCACGTCATTAAAAAGGTACTTGCGCTGATAATTACTGGACTTTACTTTCTGTGGTGAGTTTAACGGGCAATTAATATGCAAATACAGCAACTTCATGAAACTAACAGGGAGGTTAAGGCGAGATGCTGTTTTCACGAAGCTAACGGCAGAGCGGGGCAAATCGCCCAGCAACTTGTGATAATTCGCAACTCACGAGGTATCTCGTCCTTGCTACAAGTTGCTGGCCGATTTGCACATTAATAACAGTGTGCATCGTTCAGACACTTATTTTTTCATCAAAATCCGGCCCAAGGTAACATTATTAGGGTTGCTGATTTGTTGTGACTGAATAAGTAAAACTACAATTTTTTAAGATTACGTGGTATTCTATATATAAATTGTTACGTAGAACCCAGCATATACAGGAAAAGGTAACAGGATGGAGGTAGGTATCTGGCATTTAGTAGTATGGGGGAGCGATGGTTGTGGGGTTTGATAGCACTGGTGGTAATTCTGGGGTTTGGCGAAACTGGAGCAGGAGTCTCGGAGTTTGGCAGCGCTACATTGGGAACCTTAGTTTTTGCAGTAGGGGGGTGGGGGTTTATTGTTTAGCTGAAGAGGATGATGGGGCTGTGATTTTGGTAATATGGGGGTGATTCTGGGCTTTGGAAAAACTACAGTTTGGGCTCTGAAGTTTGACAGCACTAGTCATCACAACTATATGGGATAGGCTAGATGGAACGTTGTGTCTTTTCCTGTCCATTTTCATATGTTTGAATGTTCAAACGTCTCGAGCCCCCCTCCCCACCATGATACTGAAGAACAAGACTCCCAACTCGACCCCCACTCCAGTTCTGCCAAACCTAAAGAAAACCTGTCCCTGTACGACCAAAGCCCAGGAACCCCACCCTGTGCTGATAAATCTCACGATCCTTCCCCCTTCCTCAGTGTTACTAAATGCCATGTGCTGGAACTTCACTGAGAGGTCACCAAATTGTCTGCCGTAACTTTGGTGGAAGATCAGCAGAAACCCCGAAGATATAGCCGTTTAAACTTTTTCTCCCTGGGGTGATCAGGAAAACTCCCATGGAAACTCCAGGCGCATGTGTTTATCGCCAATCCATTTTGCTGTGTATTCTGGGCTTTAAAAGAAGTAAAGGATAAAATTGATACATTGGTAAAAGAACATATGATAATCAAGGCCACTGATTTAAATCTTTGCAGAAAAGTGGACAGAATTGCAGAAATTGGACCCAAAAATACTAGTAAAAATGCCATGTAATAAAAAAAACAATTTTACTTAGTTGCTGTAAATCAGTAACCCCAACAGTAATACATTTTGCGTTACATAGGTATCAGCTGTAGCTCAGTGGTAGCACTCTCACCTCCGAGTCAGAAGGTTGTGGGTTCAAGTCCCACACCAGAGACTTGAGCACATAATCCAGGCTGATACTCCAGTGCTGTAGTGAGGGAGTGCTGCACTGTTAGAGGTGCCATTGTTCAGATGAGACATTAAAACAAGGCCCCATCTTCTCTCTCAGGTGGACCTAAAAGATCCCCTGGCACTATTTGAAGAAGCGTTCTCCCCAGTATCCTGGCCAATATTTATCCCTCAACTAACATAGCTAAAAAACAGATTATCTGGTCATTATCACATTGCTGTTTGTGGGACCTTGCTGTGTGCAAATTGGCTGCCGCATTTCCTACATTATAATAGTGACTACACTTCAAAAATACTTCATTGACTGTAAAGTGCTTTGTGATGTCCTGAGATCGAGAAAGGTGCCATACAAAAACAAGTCTTTTATAACATAGCATAACCCTAGTGTATATATTTTTTTAAAAAAAGTTTTGTGTATAGAACTCTTCCAGTATGTCGTGCTTTTTGAAGGTATCACACCTCAAAGTCTCATATGAATCCGCTAAAATTAGTGATTGGCTGAAATAAGCGCTTACTTAAAAAGCTACTAATCAAATGTCTGTTTTGTTCACATTTAGTCAGTGAAGAACAAGTAACCAGCAGAAAATCAAGCAACCAAATCCTTCAATTTTTTTTGTAACTACTATTCACCAGCAAGTATCACAAAACCGACTCAATTGCTCAAATAACTTATTCACATAGTTTTCGTCCACCATTTTCCTTCTTCACTCAGGTGAGTATGTACAGCTGAAAATAATTTATATAACATAACCACACAAAAAATTACACAATTATGGAAAAAAACACAACTTATTCACAAAATTAGTTATTTAATGTTGGAAAGGCACACACACAGTTTTCCACACATAGGTCTGCCTCTCTGTCTGGAACCGGGGGCTTGATGAAAATTTTGTTTGGATCTAAGTGTTGGAATTTTCCACCTGCTATTGGCAAATTGTCTGTGTATCTATGTCTATGTCTGAGATGCATCATGGAAGTTGTCATTTTCATCCTCTTGTGAAATTACAATACATAGAGTGCATCACAACTCATGTCACATGACAACCGTGGCTAAGTCAGAATTTCTTTCAATCTGCGCTGACAAGCAGAAGAATCAGGCAAGAGGCTCAAGCAACACGTCCTTCCTTGACAATGTACATCCTCACCAGTAGACCTACCAAAATTTTCAGCGTCAAGCCCCCTCCAGCTGAGGTTGTTGGGACTGGTAAGTTTGCAAAAAAGTCTCACTTTCTGCTCCTTTGCTTGTTTCTCTTTCTCACCTCCTCCACTTCTGCTTGTGTGTCACTCTCCTTTCTCTGCCCCATGCCACTTTCATACCTCACTCTCTTGCATCACTTCCCATTCACTTGCTCTCTTTCTTCAATCATTTTCCCTTGCTCTTTCATTTCTTTTTTCCCCTTTCACTTTTTGCTCTCCCTCTCCTCCTTCACTTCTCACTTTCACTCTCTTTTACCTCTGTCTCTGTCTCTGTCTCTGATTTGCTCTTGTTCTCATGTTTTACATCTTGGCAAGCCATGAAGCACTCAGTCAACTGGACAACATAGGAAGCACTCAGGACAAGCAGGGAAGTAATCTGCCTGAGTAGGTTGGTATTTGGAGTGGGCTGGCTGGAAAGCACTTGGGGTGGGCTGGGGAGTGAGTGGCAGACCAGTTGGGAAGCAGTCTGGGCAAGTGTCCACACTGGGTGGGAACTACTTGGGCAGGTAGGAGGGTTGCAAAACACTTTGGCTAGGCAGGTGGATGAGTGAGCACCCCAGCCTGTCCTATCTGGAGTAATTCCCAGCTTATTATCTGGAGTTGTTCCCCATCTCTTCAGCTGCTGAATTGTTCAGCTTTCCTATTGTATTTGGCAACTACTTGTGATGTATAATCAGCAAGTACAGTAGGCGAGCCACACTTTGCAACTACTGAGGAGAAAACAGTGGGTGAAGAAGGACTCGGGGTGGTAATGCTTCCAGGCAGGCCTGGAATGACTCTGGGCTAAAATGTACAGGACTTGGCCAGCGGGTTGCTATAAGGAAGAAAGAGCAAACTTATATTGCTCTTTCACATCCTCAGGATGTCCCAAAGCAATTCACAGCCAATTAATTACTTTTGAAATGTAGTTACTATTGTAACATAGGTAAATACAGTAGCCAATTTTCACACAGCAAGGTCCCACAAACAGCAATGTGATAAATGACTAGATAATCTGTAAGGAATCTTACAACACCAGGTTATAGTCCAACAGTTTTATTTGAAAATCACAAGCTTTCGGAGCTTTCCTCCTTCGTCAGGTGTGTGAAGGTTTCCATAAAAGCACCGCATATATAGTCACAGAACAATGCCTGGTGATTACAGATAATCTTTCCAACTGCCTGTTATCACACCTCTGCATGGATGATGTTCAGACAGGGGAACATTACACCCAAGACCACTGAATATGCAAGTGGTCAGATTACAAAGACAGAGAGAGAGAGAGAGAGAGAGACAAAGAATGGCCAGTTGTATTAAAAACAGATAACTTTTTTTTCCCCCCTGGTAGGGTTACATGTAGCGTGACATGAACCCAAGATCCCGGTTGAGGCCGTCCTCATGGGTGCGGAACTTGGCTATCAATTTCTGCTCGACGATTTTGCGTTGTTGTGTGTCTCTAAGGCTGCCTTGGAGAACGCTTACCCGAAGATTGGAGGCTGAATGTCCTTGACTGCTGAAGTGTTCCCCGACTGGGAGGGAACCCTCCTGTCTGGCGATTGTTGTGCGGTGTCCGTTCATCCGTTGTCGCAGTGTCTGCATGGTCTCGCCAATGTACCATGCTCCGGGAGAACAGCGTCCACGTCACCACACAACCCTGCCACGGCAACCTCTGCAAGACATGCCAGATCATCGACACAGATACCACCATCACACGAGAGGACACCACCCACCAGGTTCATGGTTCATACTCCTGTGACTCGGCCAACGTTGTCTACCTCATACGTTGCAGGAAAGGATGCCCCGGAGCATGGTACATTGGCGAGACCATGCAGACACTGCGACAACGGATGAACGGACACCGCACAACAATCGCCAGACAGGAGGGTTCCCTCCCAGTCGGGGAACACTTCAGCAGTCAAGGACATTCAGCCTCCGATCTTCGGGTAAGCGTTCTCCAAGGCGGCCTTCGAGACACACGATAACGCAAAATCATCGAGCAGAAATTGATAGCCAAGTTCCGCACCCATGAGGACGGCCTCAACCGGGATCTTGGGTTCATGTCACGCTACACGTTACCCCACCAGCGAACAAAAGTTATCTGTTTTTAATACAACAGGTCATTCTCTGTCTTCCTCCTCCTTTTGGATGTTTCTCTCTCTCTCTCTGTCTGTCTTTTGTTCTGGCTGTTTGTGTATTCGGTGGTCCTGTAGGTAACATCTCTCTGTCTGAACACTTTGATTGCCTTGACAACGGGCAGTTGGAAAGATTATCTGTAATCACCAGGTATTGTTCTCTGACTATAAATGCGGCAACCTTCCATGGAATCCGAATCCCACACTCACCTGACGAAGGAGAAAGCCTCCGAAAGCTTGTGATTTTCAAATAGAACAGTTGGACTATAATCTGGTGTTGTAAGATTCCTTACATCTCTCTGTCTGTCTGTCTTTGTAATCTGACCTCTTGCGTATTCAGTGGTCTTGGGTGTAATGTTCCCCTGTCTGAACACCATCCATGCAGAGGTGTGATAACAGGCAGTTGGAAAGATTATCTGTAATCACCAGGCATTGTTCTGTGACTACATATGTGGTGCTTTTATGGAAACCTTCACACACCTGACGAAGGAGGAAAGCTCCGAAAGCTTGTGATTTTCAAATAAAACTGTTGGACTATAACCTGGTGTTGTAAGATTCCTTACATTTGTCCACCCCCGTCCATCACCGGCATCTCCACATCATAGATAATCGGTATTAGTGGTGTTGGTTGAGAGCTAAATGTTGGCCAGGACAGGTCAGAGAGGAGAACTCTGTCTCTTTGAATAGTGCCATGGGATATTTTACGTCCACCTGAGAGCACAGATGAGACCTTGGTTAAGTGTCTCATCTGAAAGATGGTGCTCAAGTCTCTGGAGTGGGGTTTGAATCCACAACCTTTTGACTCGGGTGCGAGCGCTACCACTGAGCCAAGGCTGACACTTGAGGATGACTCCCCACCATGATTCACCCTGTGCAGGTCCGGACAGACTGTAGACAGGCATGGCTGCAAAGGATCCTGGAAAAGTTCAGGCGGTCTGGAAATATTTCCGATGGGGTCGCGGCGAGCCACTGCAGGGAGTATGGTCAGGTTTCCAGAACTATAGCAGGCAGTGGGCGGGATGAAAATGAAGAGGGGAAGGCATGTTGTGATTAACTGTAGCCTATTAGGAGGAATCAAGCCATTTGCAGCAAAAATTGGGCAACAGAGCCAAAGTCAATAATTGAAGTTTAATGCCAAATACTTGAGATTGGGCACCAGGCTCCTGACTATGAATAAGCCCTGCCAATAAAACATATTCTAGTGATCTGCATCACTGTACAAGCAACTCCATGAGTAGAGCTAAACATTTTATTCTGAATTGTTTAATTTTGTTATGGGTTTCTTATAAATGTTACTTTTAACCAGTAAATGTTTTGGTCTGTGGAAAGGTTCAAGGTAGCTGACTAAACCATTATTTTAGTGAATTGATTTGCTGGTTTCTGATTAATAATGCTTTGGGATTGGTAGCTTTAAAAAAAAATGAATGACTTAATTACTCTGTTTATTGCTGCTCACTTGTTCCTCATTGGTCCTTACTGATAAAATCAAACTGCTTTCAATCTGTTGATGTTTAGTCAATTGAATATTTGATTGGTGACTTAACAGATAAGTCCTTGTTTCAGCCAATCACTTTTTTTTGCCCTGCAGAGGCGGGGGTGCACTTTAGTGTGGCATTTTCAGGTGTGATACTATCAAGTGTGATGCTTTTGAAAGGCATGACGTGAACGGTGCATGCTGAGTGCGAGACTTTTAATCTGCACTCCCTGAGATTTGTCATTTTGCATGTCGGCAGACTGCAACTATATGTTTTCACCTACACGCAGTCTATCCCTGTTTCAAAGGCTGCACATGATAATATGGCCACCTCACCTCTGGGCTCCTGAACAAGTGTCCAATCTCAAGTACTTGTCACTGCAGCTGTGGAAAAAGGAATGATCAAATGAATTAGGGGATCCAGTCCATAATCATTTAAATGTAAACTAAAATAAACTGTACACTGAAGAAATATGATTTCACATTACTTCCATAACCTGGTGTGCTCCAGCAACCCTATTTCCGGATGATGAATTCTGCTGTTGAACCTCTCCATGGAAGGGACATGTTTTTAGGCAATATAATGAACTGGAAGAGAATTCCACAAGCAGAAGCTTGTGTGTGAAACTCTACTGCTGCTATTCTATGCTTATTTTTTGGATTGATACAGAATATTGGATTCTTGGTGTAATCATGGAACTGGTAACTCTTGTGCTGCTGTAATCATTAACTTGTAGACAACAACTAATAATCCAGATACATTAATGCAGTACTTTGCGCATTTTTGTTAACATCACGCAGTTATGCAAAGGTACTATCTCATACCACACCACAGTGCCAACTAACAATAATCAGTATTGTATATAAATCCAGCAAATCTGTATACAAATAACCTGAGTGATCTAAATGATTGGACAGGTGCTTACAGAATTAAGCCAGAGTAAAAAGGGGGAAAGATAATTTCAGAACACAGTGATTTTCTTGTCATCAAATTGAAGCAAAAAAGATAACTGGATTATCCTCCCATCTGCCAAACCTGATTACATAGGCACAAAATTGGCATTCAAAATAAATGTCCCCTCCAGAATAAAAAGAACCAAATAAACTTAATTAAAAGTTAGAATGATGTAAAAAGGAAGGCCAAAGATAAAGATTGCCTGATTTAAAGAAGTAAATATTGAATATGCTGGAAATACACAGCCAGTCTGTCAACATCAAGAATTCTGGCAAAGGCTTTACAATCTAAGATGTTAAACCATCTTTTCTCGTTACAGATGTTAACAGATTTACTGTATATTTAGAGCATTTTCTGTTTTTTAGATTTCTAACATTTGCATTTTTTTTGTTTCTGCTGAATTAGAGGGTGGGAGTAACCACCCTGGGAAACTTACTAATCAAAATGATCAGGCTCCAGAGATCATCAGACAGGAGTATTGTATTGACCCTTCGTAAAATAATTTAGACGCAGACAGCCCACCAGGAAAAATGGAGATGAAGAGCTTGGAAGGGGAATCTCGTGCAGCTGTCAGCCATTGTAAAGATAAGTAGATATTGTGATGCCAAAAAGCATAAAATCACTAATAAAACTTGCAAACCACACAGTAGCACATTCAAATGACATGTTCAATATAACATAGATATAAGTGTAAGGTTAGAATCATAGATTATTAGCAATCATATTCCCTGAAGAATAACCTGTACACTGCCATAGGGATTACTTTTAGGAGACTATCACAGATGATAGTCAGCCATTGTGTATCAAAGGAGCAGAGGTGTAACTGAACCTTTATACAGATCTCACCTGCTTTCTGATGGCCATGGCCATAGCAATGAAGAAGATCTCTTTTCCAATTCTGTGCAACACAACTGTCTAACTACTAGTCATCTGTTACTCCTTATTTAAAAAAAGAAAGTCCCCTTTGGACAGGTTTCTCCAATCTTACAAAGAACGGGATTTGACAGTCTGAAAAAATAATTGGTTTGAAAAATGTTCTAAAGAAAGGTCTAATCCCATTATTGAAGCAATACACCAAACTCATTTGTGATTTTTGTTGGCATCTGGCACCATTTCAATAGGAGTTGAAAGAAGAATATATTGATTTTTATTCCATATGTGTGGCTTGATGGGAATGAGTGCTATAGGAAGCCCAGAATGACTGTTTTCTAAAAAAGTGCTTGTTACTTACCAGAGATGTTACTAATGTCACAGGTAGCCTGTGAGAGGAATTCACCTGCAATGAGAAAAAGAAAATATATTACAACGTATTAGAGCCTAGATTTTCCAATGGGACACTTGCTAAATTTAAATCTGAGATAGATAGCTTTTTGGCAACCAAAGGTATTAAGGGATATGGGCCAAAGGCAGGTATATGGAGTTAGATCACCGATCAGCCATGATCTTATCAAATGGCGGAGCAGGCACGAGGGGCTGAATGGCCTACTCCTGTTCCTATGTTTCCTATGTTCCAATGACACAATCCTCACTGAAAATGTGGTGGGACATGACTTCTGCCCACCCAACCACACCAACACTGACCCCACTGACTGTGAGCTTCTGACAACGTAAAAGCCTCTCCTTGTGAGTTTTCCCTTTGGGAGTGGGAAATAATATGTTGCTGCAGGATTTAAATACTTACAGGCAGCTTAAAGGCTAGGTACACTGAAAACTGGCATGGGAACAGAGGCCAAAGATTTGTAGCTGGAAAGTATCTTAGTTCTGCAGGAGGGCACAGAACCCCCAGGTTCTCAAAGGCAGCAGTGGAAGTGCTGCTAGACCAAGTGATGAGCGGAAGAACTCCCTGTTTGGGACACAGTAGTGAAGATAGTTCTGCTCAAACCCAGTGGAATGTGGTGGCCAGGGATTGAGTGAAAACACCATCACCCTACACGTGACAGGTCTGCCACAAAATGTTTAATGACTTTACCAAGTCAGGCAAGGTAAGAGTAGTTATCAAAACTTTCTAAGAATGAACTACAGTATGCATATGTGCCACTTACAAGCATAAAAGGATGAAAACGGGACAAAATTTCACCAAGTTATCTAAAGATTTTGTCAAGTTCTTCTCTACAGATGCTAGAAGTATTAGGGATAAATTGACATAACTACAGCTATATGCTGCTACTGAAAACCGTGAACTGATGGTCCTCACAGAAATGTGGGTGGGTTTTGTGGATAGGCCTGAATTTAACATCCCTCAATATATGTTGTTTAGAAAGGATAGGGTAGGTAGGGGGAATCTAGTGGGCACCTTTTGTTAGGAAAGAAATAAAAGTGGTGAAAAGAGGTGATACTACAAGTGAAGAAAATAATGGGGAATCGCTCTGGCTCCAACTGGAGTTCATCAGAAATACTAGAGTGCTTCTCGGTCTGTGTTATAGATCACCAAACCAAGAGGCAAAATAATTTTCAGCTGTGTAATCAAATCAGTAACGTAGCCAATGAATAGAAGGTAGTCGTGATGGGAGATTTTAATTATCCCCTTATAAGATAGACAAACGAGGGGCAGGCACAAGAGATGGAGGCCCCCCCAAGAGGCACATATTGATGCAGTTATTGATTGCTTCTTAATTCAGCATGTGAGGACCAGCATAAGAGGGGATAATATCTTGAATTTAGTGTTCAATAATGAGCCACAGCTGATGGGTGACCTAGAGGTGGGGAGCTCCTTGCTAATTCAGACCATTTCATAGTAAGATTTAAAATATGGGGCTGTATTAAGTTTAGGGATAATAGTATGCTGGTGGCTCTTTTTTTAAAAAAAGGCTCAGTTTACCAAAATGAAGAGGGACCTAGCGAGGGTTAAATGGGAGAGAGAACTGGGTGAGGATAATTGGAACATAAAACATTGTATTTCCTTTAAAACAGATCTCAAAAGGTTATGAAATCTTGTACATCCCCATGAGGAGAACAAGATTGTAAAATGAGGAAAAGCCATCATGACTTCACAGAGAATTAGTTTGGCAACTCATACTCAAAAACAGATATTTAAAGGCTTATGAAATGAGTAATAGTCTTTCAGACAGGGAAAGGCATAAAAAGCAGTTAGAACTAAGAAAAAGTATTAGCGAGCTAAATTTAATCTGGAGAGGAAGTTAGTCTAAAATAGCCAAAATCATAGGAAAGAAAGCATTATTTGCTTTTTGGGGGTCAGAGATTGTTTACCGAACAAATAGGAGCATTTCAGGGTTACGCTGGTAGAATTAGAAATAATGATAATGGCACGGCAGAAGAGGTACTTTGTATCTGTGTTGAACTGTGGGAAGGTTGATCTTCTCCTTGAATAGCAGGTAAAACTGGAACTGAAATTGGTCGCTTGAACATCTCAAGAGAAATGGTGCAATCTAAATTATAAAGACTTAAGGTGGGAAAGAGCACCAGGGCCAAGTTTAATTTATTCTCGAATATTGAAAGAAATGGCAGATGTCGTGAGTGAATCTCTAGTAAATATTTTCGATAATTCACTGAGAACAGAGGAAGTGCAAGATGATTGGAGGAGGCAAATGTGGTGTCCTTATTTAAAAAGGATTAAAATCATAAGCTGGGATCTATAAACTTGTGAGTTTAACCTCTATGGTGGGAATGCTGTTAATTGTCATTTAGAAAGCTCAAGCCTGAAGATGTCACTGGGGCGGTGAATCAGGGAGATCTGCTGGACGACATCTACTTGGATTTCCAAAAATTCTTTGATAAAATTCCTTGTGAGAGAATGCATTAATGTTAAATTGCATGGCGTGAAGGTGAAATGTCATAATGGATTGCAAATTAGCCAAAGGAGCATAAGCATAGGACGGTTTTAAATGTGGCACCCTTCCCTTTGGGGTCCAGTCACTAGTTGGGTGCCCCAGGACACAATGTTAGATTCCCTTCCGTTTATTATATTTATTAATGAAATGGAGTAAGGTGTAGAAAGCACAGTTATTAACTTTTCAGATAATACTAAGCTGTGCAGTAGAGTTAGGACCTTAGAATAAGAAAACAGATTACGACTGGATTTGGATAGATTGAAGAAGCTCCCAAGATTGGAAAATGTCTTTCAATTTGGATAAGTCTGCATTTATGCACATAGATGAGCAGAATCCGGATATAGAGTATAGCATGAGTGGGTTAAAGGTGACAGAATGGAAGACAGATTTGGCTACGATCAGTGACTTCTCCTAAAGGTTCAAGTGCAGTGTCAGGAAGCTACAGCCAAAATGAAAAGGGTCCTGGGGTTTATTGCCTGACCTATTAACTACAAAACTATGTACACAATAATAGTGTTATAATAAGGCTTTTGTAAGACCTCATCTGGATTCTTGTGTACAATTTTGGTTCCCCACCCACATCAAGAAGGACATTGCGCCTTTAAAGAAGGGCAATGAGGATGACCCCCAGCCTAAGTGTGTTGCGCTATGAGGATAGATTTCATCCCTTGGGTTTGATTCATTGGAAAGGTGTAAACTTGATTTGATTTAGGTATTAAAATTATTAAGGACATCAATAATGTACAAGTGGATGCATTGTTTGAAGTGTTGAGAATAGGTAGAACTAGGGGCTACCTATTTAAAATGAGAACACTAGGAGTAAGGCTGGATTTTCAGAAGTTTAATTTTTCTCAGAGGGTGATCGACCTGTGGATTCTGGAGGTGGTGGTGAGGACTGACTTCTTGCAGTCCTTCAATAAGGTATTAAACAAGTTTTTGGCAGAGGAAGGTAAAAAGATTATTCTAATTATTAATGTGTGCCAAAGTAGAAAAGCCCAGCAATTGTATTGCATGACATAACAACCTCATTGTTATAAAATATCATATTATCCTACTTAGCTGTGAGCACTACCACAGGAGATCGATTAGCTGAGGTACAATTTCCAGCATGTCTGTTTTCAAAATAAACCAGCAATTAGTGAGAGAGAGACACTTCTGAAGTTTAGTTTAAAATTTTACTTTTTAAAAAAAATTGTTGAGGAGGTCAGTTAGTGATTGACCATGACATAAATTTGCCTCCCTTATTGAGGACATGGGAGATTGAAAGTGACTGATGCTCCATTAAAAACAATTGGCAATTTGGTTAAAGCAATCTTGTGCTTTTTTTCCTCTGTGCAACATAATTAAATTTTTATCCAGTAAGTTGAAAGCAATAATAAAACAAATGATCAAGTGGAATCAACTGTACATTAAACATTTTACTTCAAAACAATTTGAGATTTTTCCCTGAAGACAATTCTTAATTCCAAGGAATAGACTTAATTTCTATAGGATATACAGCAGTTCTTAAAATTAAGGTTTTTACTTTTTAGGATTTTCAGTCACTTTGAATTCATTTGACTGGAACAGCCCAGCATATCAATGTAATAATAAAAAAATCAAAGTAAATGCAAGTGCGGTAAATTCCTTAGTAACATCTGAATGGGGCAGTAAGCTTGTATAGATATGAGAAATTTAAAGCCAGATAAATGGACACCAAATTGGAATGTTATACACTACAAATGACAACCAATACAGATTACTGAAGACTTATTGCAAGAGTCCAGAACTGGAAAGGATTATAGGTGACTGTTTGTTTGTATAGCGCTTTTTATGTTTTTGTTTTCTCTTTTCAAATAGAGAACAAAGTATGTTATTCTTAAACCTGCCTGGGATGGTGCATTTGGAGTCGAGGAAAATTCGTTGTCAGCTTTTGTAGATGATTCAAAGGGATTTATTGACACTGACTTCCCTGACAAAGATCCAGCAAACGTACTGGAATGGTGGTTTTTGGACCCATCAACTCAAGTAGTAACAGAGGGAGCACTGCTTGAAGATGAAAAAGATGACAGAAGTAGCTGCATACCAGCCATTATGATCACACAAGCAGATGAGGTATGTGATAGACAATATCTGATGTAAAATTCACTGTTATCTGTGGTTATTTGTATGCAAGACACTAGTTAACATACTGCTCAGTTGTTACTTCTCACACTATGCAGTTTTATATGCCTTTATTTTTATATTTAACAGTGGTACATTTATAAAACACATGCCTTTCCCTATTATTTCTTTAAATTGTATCTTGTGATTAAGGCACTTAAAAATACAAGAAAATTTGCTATACAGGCCCTGAATTCCTTGGGGAGTTCTGCCAGAAAGCGATCCGGTTGGCAATTTCAATATTTCCTGGTTGGCCTTCTAAGGGGCAGAACATCTGCCTGCTACTTGCAATGCCAATTCCCTGCTGTTGAATTTAAAAAAAATTAGATCTGCCTCCTTAGGGGAGGTGTGGGTGGTGACAAGTGGAGGGTGGGACCTGAGAGCAGGCTAGGCAAACCCCACTTTCAGTGGCGGCAGGCACCAGATTTTCTGGCTGCACAGGGGAGGCATGTGTCACAGGTGTGCCTGTGGTGACATCAGCACCTGCTGGCCCGATGTAAATGAGGTGTCCTGCTGAACCCGCAAAAGCTATTGAGGTCAGTGCTGGTGGGCACAATGCCAGTGCATCCGCCGGATTGCTGCCTGCAGATTTTTGGGGCTATAATATTTTATCTAAATTCTCTCTTGATCTCCAATCAGATATATTGGTATTCTAGCACTGTAGCAAAAACACAGGTAATTCTTCTCATGTAGTGCTTAATTTAATGCAATTACAAGTCTTTGCACATTCTGCCAGGATAATGTTAAGAGTTGTTCTTAAATAATGAGATTCCAATGATGAACCTGATGAAAAGTTTTACATTCCTCTGAAGACATTCATTTTCTTTGCGTAGTTTCCAAGTGCTGCTGTTTAACAACAACTTGCATTTGTATAGCGCCTTTAATGTAGTAAAACGTCCCAAGACGCTTCACAGGAACAATTATCAAACAAAATTTGACACCGAGCCACATAGGAGATATCAGGGCAAGTGACCAAAAGCTTGGTCAAAGAGGTAGGTTTTGAAGAGCACCTTAAAGAAGGAGAGAGAGATAGAGAGACGGAGAGGTTTAGGGAGGGAATTCCAGAGCTTAGAGCCTAGGCAGCTGAAGGCACGGCTGCTAATGGTGGAGTGATTAAAATCGGGAATGTGCAGGAGGCAAGAATTGGAGGAGTGCAGAGATCTTGGAGGGTTGTAGGGCTGGAGGAGGATTCAGAGATAGGGAGGGGCAAGGCCGTGAAGGGAAAACAAGGATGAGAATTTTGAAATCGAGGCATTCCCGGACCAGAAGTCGATGTAGGTCAGCGAGCACAGGGGTGATGGGTGAACGGGACTTATTGCGAGTTAGGATAAGTTTTAGATGAGCTCAAGATTATGGTGGGTGGAAGATGGGAGGCCGGCCAAGAGAGCATTGGAATAGTCCGGTCTAGAGGTAACAAAGGCATGGATGAAGGTTTCAACAGCAGATGAGCTAAGGCAGGGGCTGAGACGTGCGATGTTACGGAGGTGGAAGTAGGCGGTCTTGGTGATGGAGTGGATATGTGATCGATAGCTCATCTCAGAGTCAAATAGGACGCCAAGGTTACGAACTGTCTGGTTCAGCCTCAGACAGTGGCCAGGGAGAGGGATGGAGTCAGTGGCTCGGGAATGAAGTTTGTGGTGAGGACTGAAGACAGTGGCTTCAGTCTTCCCAATGTTTAGTTGGAGGAAATTTTTGCTCATCCAATAGTCGGACAACAGTGTGACAAACCAGAGACAGTGGAGGGGTCGAGAGAGGTGGTGGTGAGGTAGAGCTGGGTGTCGTCAATGTACATGTGGAAACTGCCGTTGTGTTTTCGGATGATGTCGCCGAGGTGCAGCATGTAGATGAGCACTAGGAGGGGACCAAAGATAGATCCTTGGGGGACTCCAGAGGTAACGGTGTGGTAAAAAAATACAATCGTTTCCTATCACTGCTGTCACTTTTTAAACCATATTAAATGCAGATTGAATTCAATCTCCAGTGAGCTAAATGCGAAGAAATAAAAGGCTTCAACTCCATCTCCACGCAACCTCTGTAGCTTTCAGCAGTGGTATTTCTGCTGGAAACTTTGATGCAATTGCTTGTATTGTCTGTCTGTCTCTTTAACTAAATGAGCCATATTTTGCTGTGAGCGGTGAACAAACAGCGTCTACCATTTGTTAGACTTACTCTTGTCCATAGACTTCCTATGGGATTTTGCACGACAGGTTGCTGTCAGCAGGAGATCCAAACGGCACGGTGCCCTCTACAGGGCATGTAGGACCTGTGTGAACAAGGCAAGCAACAGGGCAAGCAATGCACAATGAAGAGAGGGAAGGAAAGATTGGATTAAGAGAGGGCGATAAGAGACCGAAAGGAAAAGTAAAAACAAATAATTTTTATTTAATTTAAAAAAAAATCTCCAACAACAATTAAAAGCTGAAGGAATGAGACTCCACACTTGTAAACATTCATTTTCGGTGCCAGAGAGGTTGTTTGGAAGTAATTAAGACTCACCATGCTGTTAAAACGGTATTTAGACTGGAATGGACAAGCCCTAACTTTTTGTGGTGAGTTTAGCCTGTATTTACGATGTCAGTACAGGAACTTCACGCCATTCAATATATTTGAATGGGGAGCCAGACAATGAGATTCCGTTTTCGCGCAGCTGATGGAGGAGCGGTGCAGCTCAGACAGCAACTTCCGGATTTTCACGTTTAACTGCACATGTGGGCTAGCCAAAAGTCGCTGTCCAATTTGTGCATAAATAATGGTGAGCGCTGTTAGCCTCATCGTGATTTTTCAGAGCAAAATCTGGGCCAATGTTTTGTAGCTATGGGAGAATGCTGTGACAGTAGTGCCTATTGTGAATGCTCAGCAATTTTTGTCTTTCTCATTGAGTAATTTTTTCCTTTTTCTTATTTCTAATTGTCACTCACCAAATATATTGTCCAAAAATCTTCTTACCTCAGATGTTTTCTGACTATAAATGTTGCCTGCACTGAACTGTCATTGCCATGTTTCTTATTAATATCTTAATCACATTATAGATTTAAAAATTCTCTCTAATCACATTGCAACAAAAAAAATTTGCCGAGACACAGCTGTCACTACAGTTCCTCACCCACCTCACTGTAGCTCTAAAAATAAACTTTAACACCTATTTTGCGCATAAAGAACTTGCCACTAAATAGCACCTTTCACATCCTCAGGACATCCCAAAGCACTTCACAGGCATTGAATTGCTTTTTTTAAAGTGTAGTCTCTGTTGTGTAGGCAAACGCAGTAGCTAATTTGCACACATTAAGGTCCCGCAAACAGAAATGAGGTAAATGACCAGTTAATCTATTTTTGGTGGTGGTGTTTGAAGGACTAATGGTGGCCAGGAAACTGAGAGAACTCCCCTGCTGTTCTTCGACTGGGCCATGGGATCTTTTACGTCCACCTGAACAGACAACTGGGGCCTTGGTTTAACTTCATATTTGAAAGACAGCACCTCTGACGATGCAGCACTCCCTTAGTACTGCACATCCTAGATTATGTGCTCATGCCCTGGAGTAGGGCTTGAATCCACAATCTTCTGAGTTGGGTGAGAGTGCTACTTGCTGACGCATAAAACAATTCAATAATTATTCACATAAAAAAAATCGCAAAAGCTGCCATCCTCCTTCCAATCTTTCCAGCTTTCCCCTCCCCCACCCCCAAACACTAAAATCAACAGCCTTGACTCCAGATAGATTTTTTTTTCTAAAGCAGATAGCACCACTCTGGCCTATATCCTTATATGTCAGAGCCTACTCCAACGGAGGCCTAATGTGACGAATGCAGGAGCTTGTACATCAGAGCAAAGAAATCTGCCTATGCCTACATCCTCGCTTCTTTCTGGCCATTTCATTCTCCTCTGCTCATCCCATCTTATGGATGTCCATTTGGTGGTGATTCCAGCTGCTCCCCACTCTCCTACCCATTCCCTCCTCTGGCTTTTCATGGTACTAAGTCTGTTGTCCTGGCTTCTGTGTCTCCGGTCCCTTTGCTAGGAATCATTGGACAAAAAGGCAGCTGTTGCAAATAACTGAAGAAAAGGATGCAGCAAGCAGGGATAGAAAGAAATACTTGCATTTATATAAAATAAAAACAGAAAATGCTGGAGAAGCTCAGCAAGTCAGGCTGTTTCTGTGGAGAAAGAAACAGAGTTAAGGTTTCAGGTTTATGACCTTTCATCAGAACTGGAAGATGTTAAAAGAGTTAAAGTTTTTGAGCAAGTACAGAGCCAGGAAAAGGGGGGGAGGGGAGGAAAGAACAAAAGGGAAGGTCTGTGATAGGGTAGAGGGCACGAGTGATTAAATGACAAAAGGGATCATGGTACAAGACAAGGAAGGTGGTAATGGGACAGGTTAAGAAACAAAAGATTGATCAAGAGTAGCTGTAAATGGCAGCAGCAGAACCATTACCAGCACTAGCTGACTGAAAAAATGGGAGCAGTGGTTATGATCTGAAGTTATTGAAATCAATGTTGAGCCCAGAAGGTTGTAAAGTGCCTAAACGAAAGCTGAGGTGCTGTTCCTCGAGCTTACGTTGAGCTTCATTGGAACAGTGTAAGAGACCGAGGATAGAGGGGTCAGAGTGGGAGTGGGAAAGGGAATTAAAATGGCAAGTGACCAGCAGGTCAGGGTCACGCTTGCAGATAGAGCGGAGGTGTTCAGCAAAGCTATCACCCTGTCTGCGTTTGGTCTCCCCATTGTAGAGGAGACCGTATTGTGAGCAGTGAATACAGTATACTAAATTGAAAGAAGTACAAGTAAACTGCTGTTTCACCAACATAATAGATATTGGTTGACAGCCTATCCCCAAAAAGGGAGGAGGTGAAGGGGCAGGTGTTGCATCTCCTGTGCTTGCACGGGAAGGTGCCGTGGGGAGGAGAGCGAATGATGGAAGAGTGGACTAGGGTGTCGCAGAGGGAGTGGTCCCTTTGGAATGCTGAAAGGTGAGGGGAGGGGAGGGGAAGATCTGTTTGGTGGTGGGATCGTGCTGGAGGTGGCGGAAATGGCGGAAGATGATATGTTGAATGTGAAGGCTGGTGGGGTGGAAGGTGAGGACAAGGGGGGCCCTATCATGGTTCTGGGCGGGAAGGGAAGGGGTGAGGGCGGAAGTGCAGGAAATAGGATGGACATGGACGAGGGCCCCGTCAACTACAGTGGAGGAGAATCCTCGGTTGAGGAAAAAGGGAGACATATCGGAAGCACAGGTGCGGAAGGTGGTATCGTCAGAACAGATGCGACGGAGACGGAGAAACGGGGAGAAGGGAATAGAGTCCTTACAGGAAACAGGGTGGGAGGAAGTGTAATCAAGGTAGCTGTGGGAGTCAGTGGGCTTATAATGGATATTGGTTGACAGCCTATCCCCAGAAATGGAGATAGAGAAGTCGAGGAAGGGAAGAGAAGAGTCGGAGTTGGACCAAGTGAAGGCGAGGGAAGGGTGGAAATTGGAAGCAAAGGTGATGAAATTTTCCATTTCGGGGCGAGAGCAGGAAACGGCACCAATAGAGTCATCAATGTACCAGAAAAAGAGGTGAGGGAGGGGACCTGAGTAGGTCTGGAACAAGGAATGTTCTACGTACTCCACAAAAAGGCAGGCATAGCTAGGATCCATATGGGTTCCCATAGCGATACCTTTTACTTGGAGCAAGTGAGTGGAGCCAAAGGAGAAGTTGCTCAACGCAAGAACAAGTTCAGCCAGGCGGAGGAGGGTGGTGGTGGATGGGGACTGTTGCATTTATACAGGGCCTTTCATGACCTCAGGACATCCCAAAGTGCTTTACAGCCAATTAAGTACTTTTGAAGCGTAGTCACTGTTGTAATGCAGGAAGATCACTGTAATAAAAAAAGCACAAGAGCTACTGAGAAAGTAACAAAGATAAACAGGGAGAGAAGTAGACAGTAACACACGCAAAGAAAGTGATAAAAAGCAGAGAGTAACAGAAGCACATGATTAGAATAATAGAGAAACAAAGAAAAATGTGAGTATCTGAGTCACAGTGAGAGATTAACAAAAAGAGAGAAAAGTCACATAGTGATGTGTCAGAGTAATATAGACAGTGGCATGACAGAGCAGCCTTTTCAGGGGGCTTCAAACCTTTTCACGCAACAGTGCAGACTATGCACGTCTGAGATGGACACATTGTCAGTGAAGTTTTTCTCAAACCCCAAAGTGCTTGCCTTACAGAAAACACAAATTGCTCCACAAACAGCACCTATGGAGGCAGTCTGACTTCAGCCTTGCAGGCCTAATGCTCATCTCAGTGGTCACGGTTCCCACATCTGTCACAATGGATAAATGATACCCTTGACCGACAAATGCAAAACAACAATGAGAAGCAATGCAGTAAGAGCTCAGTGTCAGTAACAGGCACCACAGTCCATATCCCAAACTAGCAATGAGAAAAGCCATGGGGGAAAAAAAAATTACAGTTGCTTGTTATTGAGTTCATGCATGTTGGAAAATCATTACAGAAACAATTTCAGTCATAATATTTGCTCATTTATTTATTAGGGAGACTTCTGCCTTACTGTTCCGATATACTGGCTACTGGACCTAGATGGGGGAGGTGGTTACCTGGAGGCAAATTTCATTATTAATACCTGCTTTTCTTTTACTAATTGAAATACTAAACAACAGTTATAAAATTAACCACCTTTTAACTGTAATTTATGATGTTCCTGTCTTACATTTGTTGTTGTTAACAGCTAATTAAAATTCTTGTCAATTTTTAATTAAAGATTGTAAAATATTTTGCTTAAGAAAAAGGTGCACAGTGTAATTCCGAGGTTCCTTTTCTGAAATAACTTTTAAATGCTGCCCACAAGAAGTTTGATGAGTAATTTAGTGTTACAGATTTCTTAACAAGTAAAAACATGCTTAATTTTTAGAAAGATATGCTGTGCTTCAGTATAATTGTAATTTATTTTAGGAATTTATTGGGCCTTACTTTTGTTTTTAGTTGGTATAATACAGCATGTAAGAAATTGGTTATCTTCAACATGATGGAATGAAATTCGGTGGCTGAAATAATTCTTTCTCTGACCGTTGAGCTGTTTTAGCAGTACCTAAACTGTAATCGTACATAGTAATTGCTGAAACATTAATGTGGTATTTTCCACATTATTGCATGATAGTTTACCATGGATGATGAATTAAGTCATCCAATAGAAGGCAACGTAAAAATGTGAATCAAATAACTGAAGAATTGAAAATTACCTACCTGACCTCCATTAACAAAGAATGACTTGGGTTTTGCTGAGAATGAGTGTAGGAAAATGATATGTAAAACCACTCCAATATGTAAAACATATTTTAGAGAAGTGGATCCTCATATTGTCAGTAAAGCAATTTGTTGAAAGAAAAGATAAAGATATACGGGTAGAATTGCTGCAGGGGTTGCCTGATCTCCTCCTATAACTTTGGTAGAAACCTCAGAGAAACGTGTAAACAGCCAAAAACCTTTCCAAAATCAAGAACCAAAGCAACTCATTAAAATTGACCACAGGATGATTGGCATGGGAAATGGAAAACATAATGGACATAATTTTAGCATGGAGGTGGGAACTCAGTGGGTGGGTAAATAATCACATGGGAAATCCAGAAGTAATTTGAGTGCGTTGGATTGTCCGATCGCAACTCAATTGAAGGCACTTAATTTTACTTCCGGGTTTCACGTCTCCATGCAGCGCAGTGGGCGTACTGCGCACCACGTGACGCGATTTAAAGCCCGCTATTTAAAGGGCCAATGCAAAAATGGATTTTGAAGGAGAAAGGATGTAAAACAGATATGGAAGGACATAGAGGAAAGGTAGCACCCAGGTTCCCGGACGCATCCCTTGAGGTACTACTGGCTGCTGTGAGAAGCAGGAGGAAGGTGTTATACCCAAGTGATAAGAGGAAGAAACCTGCTTCTGCCACCAAGAAGATGTGGCTAGAGTTGACAGAAGAGGCGAGCAGCAGGAGCACAGTGCTCAGGTCTTGGCTGCAGTGCAGGAAAAGTGAGTACATTTGATGTTTCACCCACATCCTGCATTGTGCAACAGCACCCCCCCTCCCCACTCTGTGTTTGCACATGTACTCCATCACATCGCTCCTTACACATAGTTAAGTTTCAGTATCAACCATCCTTCACTTTCTATGCACTTCTTCACCTCCCCATTTATGCACTCACCACTGCCACTCACCCCAATCCTGATGCAATGTGATGCATTTGTCTGATAGTCATCCTCTGATCAATCTGTTTCATAGTTAGCCTCACCCAAAGCCATCATTCATCAGGTGAACACGGCAGCTTCAGTCACTGACAAGTCTGTTGTTTCTCCCCTTATAGGAGAAGAGAGCCCAAAACGCAAGGGAGAGGACGAGAACTGGAGGTGGTCCACCACAGACAGTGCAACTAACAGATGCGGAGGAGGTGGCCATGGAAATAAGTGGAACAGTTGCATCCCTATCCATCGGAGATAGAGAGATTGGGAACCCGCAGATGGCTAGTGACAGAACTTTAATATCTTTCTCACACATGATGAATTTATTTCATCATTGAGTGAACTGTGACAGACCTCAGTATGGTTATTGGAAAGATTATCACTTTTCCGATGAATAATTAATATTGCTTTCTGTTGTCTTCCAGGGCCTTCACGAGTTCAAGCAGAACTAGGCGAGATGGAAGACATCGATTCCTCAGAGGACCTCAGTCCTTCTGAGGGTGCATCATCACAGGACATACAGCCAGGCAGCAGCACAGACATTGGCACTTTGGTGGGTCCTGTTAGACAGATAGTTGGGTTGTCACCTGGTGATTCACAAGCGAGCATGAGCAGATACTGGTGGCAGGGGCAGCAGTGGAGAATCTGCGTCAGAGTGCGCACTCCTCTCCAAGATCTGCTCAGCTGGACACTGATGCTGAACGCCGGGGCTAGTGGATTGTTGTCGCAAGAATGTCTGCAATGGAGAGAGTGGCAGCCTCCATTGAGCTTCAAGCATGGCTCTCAAATGAGTCTATGCAGGCTGCGACAACAGCCGTGCAGACTCTGGATGCCAACGTGTCTGCCGCCTTAAACAGGTTGACATACCTTATACGTGGCCTTACAAGGTGGCACATCTGTTCACCAACCTGTGTCCAGCAGGTGGGAGTGATGTGGTGCTGGTCCAAGAGAGGGATGATGGCGAAAGGGGACAAGGAAGTGGGACTTCACTCAAAGCGTTCCCACATCTCACCTGTTGCCCCCCCCCCCCCCCCAACAAACCTGTACCTGCAACGCTGTCTCCTCTCCCGATGTCCAAGTCTGCCCCTGCACAGGTGCAGGTGGCCCTCAAAGGCTCCAAAGCCCAGAGGACGTAGGTCAAGAACATCTCCGCAGTCAGGGAAGGTATTTGAGCAACCTTCTACTACCTCTGCTGAAGCCAGGGGATGCACCATGTAGAAGCTGTAGAAAGCGAAAGGTTAAGCAAATGTAGTTCACCAAGAGTATGCACAAGGATGTTTGACAAAATGTCATGTTGTTAATTTATATATTTTTGTTATGTCACATTAAATTTAATCATTATCACCACTACCACGTCTTGGCTGTTATTGCATCCCGTCTGTGAAGTCGCCCTTTCGTTTGCTTCAACATGAATGCCAAGACGTGACAACACCCATAGGGCGTATGTGCATTGGGTGTATGCGTAGTTGAAGGACTGTTTTGTGAAAAGGGAGGGGGGTGGGGGTTGGTGGTGATGGTGCTGGTGGTGGTTGTTCCATCTGAGTATCTCAAATTCTTCAATTTGCACATCATTATGAGATCCTGTTAGAGATGAGGACATCATGGGCAGCAATGTGCGCAGCTGCTCTGGCAATGGATTTCCCCATCTTCATTGTCCTCGTCCTCATCCTTCTCATTCTCTTCTTCAATGTTACCGCCAGCAGGAAATGCTTGATGAGTCCATTCGACCTCCTCCACCTGTAACCCTCTCTGCTGCGTTATGTTGTGCAGGACGCAGTACACGACGATCATTCTGCACACCCTAGCTGCTGAGCACTGAAGGGCTCCCCCAGATCTATCCAGCCACCTGAAGCGCATCTTCAACAGTCCTGTGGTTTGCTCACAGGTGTCATGAGCCATGTTTGCAGGGGGTATCCCTTGTCTCCAACGAGACAGCCCTCAAGTCTGTCCCCTGTCTGGAAGAGGTCTGGGAAGTTGGACTGGCACAAAATGAATGAATGATGAATAGCTGCCAGGGAATCTGGCGCACACCTGCAGAAATATCTTCTGGCGGTCGCACAACAGCTGTGTATTGATGGAGTGATAGCCCTTTTGGTTTATGAAGACTCCTGGATCATGTGGTGGACCTCGGATTGCTATGTGTGCAATGGATTGTGCTCTGCTCCCAGGGGAAGCCAGCCAGAGAGTTGAAATCCATTGCCCGCTCATTCTGGCTGATGACGTTGCGGGGGAAGTTCGCATAGTCGGATGCCCGGGCAAACAATTCATCCGTCACCAGTCTTATACACTTATGTGCAGACAACTGACGTATCCTGGAGATGTCACCAGTGATGCCCTGGAAGAATCTGGAGGCGAAGAAATTGAGGACAGTCTGACTTTAACTGCGACGGGCAATGGGTGGCCACCAGGTTCAGCAGGGAGCAGCTCTTCCTGAAGGAGGCTCAGCTTGCGTAGGCACTGCTCCTCAGAAAGATCCATGAAGCTCAGCCTCTGCCTATATACCCTCTCACGTGGGTCATGCCTCCTGTGACGTGGGCCCTCCATTGGTCCCCTCTCTGCTCTTCTCCAGGTCCTTGTTGTGCACCTCTGTCTTGTGCACCTGCAGATCCAAGAACTGCATCACATCGTGATGTTCTTCCTCCTCAGATATACTATGGAATAGATCCATTGCGCCCTCCCATCCAGATGTTGTCAGTTTGAGGGTCACCAAAATGTTGGTAAATTTGTCTGAACACAAGAATTGTCAGTCTCAACAAAGAACTCTCAGTCTAAACACTAAGGACTCCCAGCAAAATGTTTGTCTGAGAGAACTGAGTGACTAGCTGCAACACCTGACCTTTTATTGAGATGTGTCAATCACAGGTTTAATGGGCCAAATGAGTTTCGGCTGCATCTTGCCTCCGTTTCAATGGTGTTTCAGAAGCCATGGGAAACCCGTGCAGGAGAAGTTAAATCCGTTTCTGTTGCAGAATCCACAAAAAATTAAGCAGCTCAACTGTTTAAATTACTTACATTGCTCCCTGAACAAGCCAGCCACCAGCATTAAGTGAGGACAGGACTTCCAGGATTCGGTTGCTCGCGCGCATCCTAACACACCTGGGTTAAATCCGGAAGTGGGCGCCTTGGAGCTGGGTTGCAGTCCCGCTGAAGAAATCAACGATTTTTAATACCCACCTGCCCTAGCCCACTCATTCTTGAGGGTTAAAATTAGCCCCAATGTCACTGTAGATGTACTCCTCTGAGGCTGGTGCTGAAGCACATTGTTAGCGGAGCAGAGGGTATCTACATCTAATTGTGCCATATTGATCTGGGAGTGCTCGATGCTGACACAAGCACTAACATCCTTCACCATAATGAATACAAAAACAGTTTTAAAAAAGCTAACACTCTGATGTCAGAAAAGCACTGTATAGCTTATGAAACACATTCACTTTGACCTGCATTCCAGAAAACCATTATAAATTAGTTCAGTGTTAAACAGTGGTGTATAATCTAAAATGATATGTTCATTCCTATAATCTTATACATGGCTGAAATTTTGGAATAAGGTGACTGGATGTCTAGGTTTTTTTTGGTGGATGTCCCTTTAAAACTCAATAATTTTACCTGAGGCATTTAACAGAATCTTGAACCAAGCCTATCCTGATACATTGTTATGCTGTCTATTGTTATAGTCTCCTTGATAGCAGGCTTGAGGGTACATCTAACACAGTTTCCATTGAAATCAATCGAATGAAGATCAGGTGGGTTCTGTGTCAGATGGGTGATCCCTCTGCCAGATTACAGTCCATGCAGCAAAAATTAAAATTTACCCAACTATATTTAAAAATCATTTAAAAAAGGATTAGATTAGTTCTTAGAAATATCACATTTTATAATTGTGCACACTCGTGAAATTGGATCAAAGATGTTCTACTGTAAATATATATTACTGTTGAATTATTTGCTTGTTCATTGTTTATTTAATAAATTTGCTTCATACTTTAAACTTTAAATGAGGTTTGATGTGATGCTCTATTGCTTTTTAAGACTGAAGTGAGATTTTATGGAGGCAGAAGTAGTCCAGTACCTAAAAACAACTACCAAAGAGGATTTGCTATTTGTTTACCCAGGTACATTACTGAAAGCTTACATATATCTCCAGGCAAGGATAGACACTCTTGAAGATGTTGGAAGTTGGAGCTCACCCATGAGAGCAACCTAAGATATGAGAGCCAAAATAATCCATAATATGAAGGTTAGAAAAGACCTAAAAATTTAACAGTGGCATTGTCATCACACAAAAGGAAGAGGGTTAACTTTCTTGGTATCAGACATCTATATCTGAGGAACTCAACATAATCAGGAAAAGAGAAAGCTGGGAGGATAACAATTTAGTTGTAGGATCCTCCACAGAACCACCTCACCATGAAATGGGATAATTCTTTGGTATATCTAGAATATGCTGCGACCTGGTCTGCAAAATATTAGGTGCATTCTCGGTGCCCTATGCCTTCACAATGAACCCTGTTTCTTGTGGTTAGGGAATTGAGGGAAAAGAAGCTCTCTGCAAAGGAAAGGGTAATTGGTTGCAGAGCAGTTTCATCAGCAAATTGATGATAGAGCCAACCTTGTCCCTCCAAAGGTAATTAAATGAAACTATGTGTATTAATTCAGTCTTACAGCCACACTTTCTGGGTGTGGTCAGGGATGGTCTCATCTTTTTACAGGTAGTTCTGTGAAGGATCCTAAATGGACCTGGACTTGCCCTTTCAGCTTCCTAGCTGCAAGGTGTTGGGGATGTCGTTGAGACTCGAGCCCCAAGAGAATGCTCGACGTTTTGCAGAATAGTTTACAGCAACTGCATAATAGTTTACAGCAACTGCATAATGAGATTATGCCCTTCACTCATATTATGGAAGTTGGCAGAACACAGCTAATTGACTACATTGGCTGTGTCATCATTCTGCTGATTAGATTGATCTGCAATATGTCACCTTCACCTGTGCAGTGTCCCCAGAGTTGTCTGTGAGATTATTGGGGAATCGTCAAGTGCCATTGAAGCTGATGTTCAGCTGCATTCGGATTCCTTCTTCCATGCTTGTTCTTCAAAAAGTTTCACAGCAATGGTAGTTTACTGTTGATTTTTTTTCTTTTTACAGTACATTACAGTTGATTTACCTTTATATTGAAGAATAGAAAAAGAAAAACATTAGGCCCCTTACACCCATTCCTTCCACAGGCTGTGTATAATTCGTCCAGATGACCAATCACAGATTAAAAGTTGCAAATAGATACATTTCTCTGAGCGTCAAAGGTAATCTAGTGAAATTGCAGCATATTAATCAAACTTTACAACCCACAATATTCAAGTGTTGACATACTTGTGGTCCAACCAGCACAGGAAGCATAGTTTTCAATGGAGCAATGTTTCCCAAACAAGGGCTACAGTCTCCAAATAGGGATATGATAGCATGGCCTTGGGGGCATGGCAAGCTAGGCAAACTTCAGGAAAACCCTCTGGTTGTAAACGCTCACATGCTGCAGTTCTTGGTGCATCCACTGTCCCATGCCACCAGTGATTGGCTTTTAAGAGTCTCTAATTTTTTTTAAAAATGTATGTTTTAATCTCTGGCTTGGGGAAGTATGTTCTCTCACTTTTGGTGCTGACTGGTGTGCAAGACATTTGTGAATGAAGTCAGTCCTTTTGGTAAGTATTAATTTGATTTATTTTTATGGTTTTGGCTTCGAGAAAGTTTTTTAAAATTTGTTCATGGGATGTGGGCGTCGCTGGCGAGGCCAGCATTTATTGCCCATCCCTAATTGCCCTTGAGAAGGTGGTGGTGAGCCTCCTTCTTGAACTGCTGCAGTCCTTGTGCTGAAGGTTTTCCCACAGTGCTGTTAGGAAGGGAGTTCCAGGATTTTGACCCAGCGACGATGAAGGAACGGCGATATGTTTCCAAGTCGGGATGGTGTGTGACTTGGAGGGGAACGTGCAGGTGGTGTTGTTCCCATGTGCCTGCTGCCCTTGTCCTTCTAGGTGGTAGAGGTTGCGGGTTTGGGAGGTGCTGTCGAAGAAGCCTTGGCAAGTTGCTGCAGTGCATCCTGTGGATGGTACACACTGCAGCCACAGTGCGCCGGTGGTGAAGGGAGTGAATGTCTAGGGTGGTGGATGGGGTGCCAATCAAGTGGGCTGCTTTGTCCTGGATGGTGTCGAGCTTCTTGAGTGTTGTTGGAGCTGCACTCATCCAGGCAAGTGGAGAGTATTCCATCACACTCCTGACTTGTGCCTTGTAGATGGTGGAAAGGCTTTGGGGAGTCAGGAGGTGAGTCACTCGCCACAGAATACCCAGCCTCTGACCTGCTCTTGTAGCCACAGTATTTATGTGGCTGGTCCAGTTAAGTCTCTGGTCAATGGTGACCCCCAGGATGTTGATGGTGGGGGATTCGGCGATGGTAATGCCGTTGAATGTCAAGGGGAGGTGGTTGGACTCTCTCTTGTTGGAGATGGTCATTGCCTGGTACTTGTCTGGCGTGAATGTTACTTGCCACTTTTGAGCCCAAGCCTGGATGTTGTCCAGGTCTTGCTGCATGTGGGCATGGGCTGCTTCATTATCTGAGGGGTTGTGAATGGAACTGAACACTGTGCAATCATCAGCGAACATCCTCATTTCTGAACTTATGATGGAGGGAAGGTCATTGATGAAGCAGCTGAAGATGGTTGGGCTTAGGACACTGCCCTGAGGAACTCCTGCAGTGATGTCCTGGGGCTGAGATGATTGGCCTCCAACAACCACTACCATCTTCCTTTGTGCTAGGTATGATTCCTGCCATTGGAGAGTTTTCCCCCTGATTCTCATTGACTTCAATTTTACTAGGGCTCCTTGATGCCACACTCGGTCAAATGCTGCCTTGATGTCAAGGGCAGTCACTCTCACCTCACCTCTGGAATTCAGCTCTTTTGTCCAAGTTTGGACCAAGGCTGTAATGAGGTCTGGAGCCGAGTGGTCCTGGTGGAACCCAAACTGAGCATTGGTGAGCAGGTTATTGGTGAGTAAGTGCCGCTTGATAGCACTGTCGATGACACCTTCCATCACTTTGCTGATGATTGAGAGTAGACTGATGGGGCGGTAATTGCCCGGATTGGATTTGTCCTGCTTTTTGTGGACAGAACATACCTGGGCAATTTTCCACATTGTCGGGTAGATGCCAGTGTTGTAGCTGTACTGAAACAGTTTGGCTAGAGGCACGGCTAGTTCTGGAGCACAAGTCTTCAGCACTACAGCCGGGATGCTGTCGGGGCCCATAGCCTTTGCTGCATCCAGTGCGCTCAGCTGTTTCTTGATATCACGTGGAGTGAATCGAATTGGCTGAAGACTGGCTTCTGTGATGGTGGGGATATCCACTCAGCGCTTCTGGCTGAAGATGGTTGCAAACACTTCAGCCTTGTCTTTTGCACTCACGTGCTGGACTCTGCCATCATTGAGGATGGGGATGTTTACAGAGCCTCCTCCTCCCGTTAATTGTCCACCACCATTCACAACTGGATGTGGCAGGACTGCAGAGCTTTGATCTGATCCGTTGGTTGTTGATTCGCTTAGCTCTGTCTATAGCATGTTGCTTCCGCTGTTTAGCATGCATGTAATCCTGAGATGTAGGTTCACCAGGTTGGCATCTCATTTTTAGGTACGCCTGGTGCTGCTCCTGGCATGCTCTTCTGTACTCCTCATTTATACTAGGGTTGATCCCCTGGCTTGTTGGTAATGGTAGAGTGAGGAATATGCCGGGCCATGAGGTTACAGATTGTGCTGGAATACAATTCTGCTGCTGCTGATGGCCCACAGCACCTCATGGATACCCAGTTTTGAGCTGCTAGATCTGTACTGAATCTATCCCATTTAGCACGGTGAAAGTGCCACACAACACGTTGGATGGTGTCCTCAGTGTGAAGACGGGACTTTGTCTCCACAAGGACTGTGCGGTGGTCACTCCTACCAATACTGTCATGGACAGATGCATCTGCGACAGGTAGAGTGGTGAGGACGAGATCAAGTAAGTTTTTCCCTCGTGTTGGTTCGCTCACCACCTGCCGCAGGCCCAGTCTGGCAGCTATGTCCTTCAGGACTCAGCCAGCTCGGTCAGTAATGGTGCTACCAAGCCACTCTTGGTGATGGACGTTGAAGTCCCCCACCCAGAGTACATTCTGTGCCCATTAGAACGAGTTGATTTTTTAAATCATTACTGAACAGAATTTGTCCCACTAGAACTGGGTTATGCTTTCAAATTCTGGAGAAGCTGCAATGTGAAAACTTGTATGCAAGACTCTGGTGACCATGTCAATTTTTAGAGAAGGAATAGGATTAACGGAGCTGGGGGGGTGGGGGGAGGGGAGCAGAAGGAGACAAGCTAAGAAGCTCAAAAGAACAGATGTGGAGATGCCGGTGATGGACTGGGGTGGACAAATGTAAGGAGTGTTACAACACCAGGTTATAGTCCAACAGTTTTATTTGAAATCACAAGTTTTCGGAGGCTTCCTCCTTCGTCAGGTGACGAAGGAGGAAGCCTCCGAAAACTTGTGATTTCAAATAAAACTGTTGGACTATAACCTGGTGTTGTAACACTCCTTACAAAAGAACAGAGGCAGAGAAGTATCACGATAGACTGAGAAAAGAACAGCACAGAAGAATGGGGATCAAAAGACAGAAATGTAGAGCAAGAATATACAGAGGAGCAGTTGAGGAGGAAAAATAGAAATACACAAGCACAGCGAGTGTAGCAGAATTAGTGATACATTAATGGTGCCTTTATACCTCGGATACCAGTTTGACATCAATACCTGCTTTAAAGTGGTGTGGATTATACTGCCCGCTTCACACTCGGGCAATGTGGAACTCTGCTTGACTATACGTAAAATGGTTTCCACTTCACACCGACACTGAAGTTGAAATGTAAATCTGGATCAGGGCCCAACCTGATTCTGGAGAGAAATGTTTGAGACCCTCTGGGGAGAGAAGTCTCACTTTCCTTCAGTTTGACACTGCATAGAATGTAACTCCAGTGTGGTGTCAAAGCAGGTGTAAAAAATGCCCAAGATGTCCCTGCAGCCTATGCTATCTAAGCATTTAAAATTTACCTGCTGAGAGAGGAGCTCTGCACATGTAATGAAGCATATGGAGGGCTCTCTTCTGGGCAATAGAACTGATACCGCCAGGCAATATAAACAGGGTTCTGCAGTCTAAATGCATATATATATTTTTTAAAAAGCAAAAACAACTAATTGAAATCTTTACAGTGCGATAGTTGGTAGAAAAAGCCACAACCCAACTCTGTGTGAATCAACTACCCAGATTCATAGGTGTTAAAATAAATGCATTTTTAACAAAAATCTGTACAGAAAGCAAACTGCCCCTTTTTGGAAAAAAGTATTCATGACTGCAATGACTTCATAGGTTTCCAATAGCCAACATAAACTGCATCTCTGCACACACTAAACCAGTGTCTTTCTTGCTGTTTTCTTTGAATATTCCTTTTTTGTCTGAGACCTGCATCTGTTGCTGACCTTACCTTCTTCTGTTAGTTTGCTGATTTTTCTCTGTAGATTTCACAGGTCTTAGTTTAAAGGTACCTTTTCATTAACTGCTTGTATTTCATGTCAAATGTATAAAGCCTTTGCTTATAATCTTATGAGGAGATTCTGATGTACTTTATTATCGTAAATTCCACTGGCATTTTTGTGAATTCTGATACAACTGCAACTGTCCTAACATTTGATACCACATTAAAGACGTGATCTGGTTCACTTTAAATAAGGCCTATAAAAACTCACTACTCCAAAAAAATACATGCATCTATGAGTATGATAGCAGACAGTATAACATAACCACGGAGATATTAATTTTCAAATTTAAACCACTGGAAAAACTAGTCAATATAGACTTTGAGTTAGCTAATTTCAGATTATAAAAATGTACCATTGAGTTTTAAAAGTTAATACAAAATGGTGTGCGTCTGTAACCTAAGTGCTTAAGATTGTCCATATATAGTACACTTTACAAACCAAATTTTTAACTTATTCATTTCAACTTTTACTCCTCAAAGTAGTACATTTCCATGCAGCCATGTTTAAGTTGCTTAAAAGCATTTTGCTGTATTTTGGAGTTATTTTATTGTGCTGAGTAGAAATATCTTAAATATAAAAATACCTTATCATCAATGCTGGCATCACAATCATACTGACATCCGAATGTTTCAGGTTTGTTCAGCTGTTACTTTAGTGTGAGAAAAATGGCATCTGCAAGTGGGAAGAAAAAGTTGGCAACTGGATAAGGGGTGGGATTTAGACTCCAGTCTATTGCTTTTGTAAACAGACCTGGGATGTAATGATAGAATTAGCTTCCAGTAGGTAAATTTGCTAATGGGTGAATGGAGGAAGTGCCAATTTCCTACGGTATGCTGTTCTACCTTCTGTCATGTCTGGACATAGGGCAGACAAAAGTTACATAGATGATGGGGAATCAAAGGATATGGGGATCGGGCGGGAAATTGGAGTTGAGGCCAAAGATCAGCCATGATCTCATTGAATGGCGGAATAGGCTCGAAGGGCCGTATGGCCCTCTCCTGCTCCTATTTCTTATGTTCTTATGATGGCATATGTATGTGTCAAGTACTATTGGGACTAAAAATGATCACCAATGTGATGTAATGCATGTGACAAATCTGCTCCCTCATAATTTTATTGTCTATTTTACATTTTGGTAAAGAACGTAAGGGAATATTTTTCTTCTTTTGGCAGCCAAAGTTTGCTCCAAACATTCTCAGATCAAATATAGCACAGCATGATGCAGTGTAAAGTTCCATAAATTTTTTCCCAGTTATGTGACTTAACCCCAACCTGAGAAGAGGACCTCTAATGCATCAATATGAATTATTTCCCATGTCAGCTATCATAGAGGTACTCACCATTAGTTCGAACTGGATTCAAACTAGGGACCCAGAGGTGAAAGGATAGGTCAGTCCTGTCACCTCCCAAAATTTTATTTTTAGAATTTTTATCTCCCATTTAGTATCTGTACCTTTGAATAGTCATGATGTGGAGATGCCGGTGATGGACTGGGGTTGACAATTGTAAACAATTTTACAACACCAAGTTATAGTCCAGCAATTTTATTTGAAATTCACAAGCTTTCGGAGGCTTCCTCCTTCCTCAGGTGAATGTCCACAATCTCCGAAAGCTTGTGAATTTCAAATGAAATTGCTGGACTATAACTTGGTGTTGTAAAATTGTTTACAATTACCTTTGAATAGTAGGAGAGGTGTTACAGGATCTGGGAATTTTTTTGAGGGGGGTGATCCTGGGATATGGAAGTATTGGGGAGAATTCAGGATTGAGAAGTGGGAATGGAATTGTCGAGTGCAGGAGATATTGTAGAACCCATGGTGTCATAGTATTGAGGTGGGAGGCTAAGGTCTGGTGAAGTTGTGAGGGATGGGGTAAAGATCCATCAGGATTGAGGTCGAAGGGATGAGGAGGATGTGACCCAATCTTTGCCTGGTCCCTTTGAATGTCCCTGGACCTATCTGTGCCCCTTTCAGCTTTATGCCATTTTAGGGGAGTGAGATTTGGCAGAGGCTGAGGGGGAAGGAAAGGATGCAACAGTGGGATTGGGGAAAGGCCAAGGAGATGGCAACCAAGGTCAGTAAATATTTTTTAAAACTTTAAAAAAAACTATTTTAATTTATATTAGATCTGTGGACTGGTTCGGCTGTAGTGGCAAGGAGCGATCAAGTTCAGGTCAGAATATATTAACCTGGAAATTGCTCAAGAAATAAAGGCGAGGCTAACAGGGCTCACTGTTATTTCAGGGCAAATGGAAGAGCAAGTTCTGGTGAACACGCATGCGCAGTCAAATGTGGAAATCCAGAACTTGCTCTTCCTGATTCCCTGCTGATCTGACAGCTTCGCGTTAGAGATATCGCAGGCTGGAATCAATGGACCAGCGCGAACTTGCTGTCCTGCTCAGCTGGAAAGTAACTAATCTCGCCAGAAAAAAGGTATGCTGAGTTATATCAGGTGTAAACTAACTTATAACAGTGTGGTAAGTAGTAATGACTGCCAAACAACTGCTCTGGCACTGAAAATTAACTTTTAAAAATGTGGAGCCTTATTACTCCCGATTTTAGTAGTTTTTGATCATTTAAAAGAACATTAAAAAAAAATTTTTCTTTTTCTTTCTGTCTCTTTTATCTCAGTCTTTTAATCTTGCCCTCTCCTTATTTCATTTTCTCTATCTGGTGTTACAGTATGTTTACTAATCTTAGTCTGCGCGGTTTGTGAATGAGCTCCACTTCCTGGTTCTCATAGCGTGACCTGCTTCAAGCTGATTGGTTTTGGGGGACACAGAGATCCTTTCCTCCTCTCACAATCCCGGGAATGGCCACTGCACTCCTTGCAGCTCTCAATTAACACAAGTTGTTGCCCAGAAGCCTGCAAAAAGTTGAGGGTGAGTTAGTTACTTACAAGTGGCGGGTGACGTCCGTTCGCACTCAGCTCAATTTCTGGCCCAATATCTTCTGCTGCACTCTCTTGTATCTCTGCTACCATAACCTTCTAAAATCTGTTGCTGCTATCTTCCAGAGGCACCTAAAGCACACACTCTGTCTGAATACCAATACCAATTGCAAGATTATTACTATCCACAACTAACTGTTACTAAAGTGTAAGTTGTGTAAAATATCTTTGAAGTCATCAGCAAGTTCAATGAAAATAAACAAAATATTTTTGGTACATGTACACATCCAAGGATACATAGTGTTCTTGTTCCCAATTGATTCTTATTTCAAAATTTTAAACTCCAACAAGGAAAATTCACTGAGTGAATTTTAATTTTTCTTTGATGATGTGTTGTATGTTGGAAGATTGTAAATACCGCTTTTGTTTCATTCCACCAAACACAAACCTGAACAGAGGCGTAGTCCATTCACAGTAGTGTTTAATGCAATTATTAGTGAGTTGAAATACTACAATAGACACAATTCACAAAAGCATTAGTAGAATTATTGCTGATAGTTTTTCTAAATCGTGTATGCAGAAAAATATTTTGGAATTGTCCATTTTGAAAGATTTCCTTTACTCTAAGGAGTTCTCGGAAACAAAACATTCCAAAATTTACAAACATTATAAGTGCAAAGTGCATAAAGTGAAATAAAACATAATGATGGAAAATGAAAACCTAGTAGATGAAATTACACTAGATTCAAGTGAGAGTCAAGTATTAGTTCAACTCAGTTCGAAGTACTTTTGCCTCTGAGTCAAGTCCCACTTATTAATGGTTCTGTCCTTCAGATGAGATATTGAACCAAGCGTCCTCTTCCAGTGGTTCAGGTGGGAGTTGAAAGTACCAAGCACTAGCCAAAGAAGATTAAGGAGTTGTCTTTGTGTTCTAGCCAAATTGCACCAACACCATCAAAAAAGGTTTAAGCAGTGTTGCTATTTATGGCATTTTGCTGTGTGCAAAATCGTTGTCACATTCACCTACATAACAACATACTTTAAAGTAATTCATTGTATGTGTTGCGCTTTGGGACATTTCTGAGACACAAGACAAATGCAAGTTCATCTTGCTTTCAAGGTGATGTGTGCACCGGAAGTCATTTTGGGATTTTGCAAATTAAGTCCTATTGTACATATAGCAAATACTAATGTTCAGTTTTGAATTTGGATTGATAATCATCAGTTCACGTGGAATGTTTCCTCCTTGTATCCATACTAATCTTTTTTCAAACATTCTAAACATGCCAAATAAGAAGGATGTAACAGGATATGCAAATTTGTGGTAAACTGTATAATAGACCTTTTGATCTGCAACAGATGAATTGGGAATAAGATGCATTTACTCTCCTGCTTCTTGCTGTGTCTGTTCCTGTTATAACTGTACTGCTGTGTTTCCGTTATAATTTATTTCAGAATCTACTGTCCAAACTATCCTGGAGGAAATCTCTTGTATAAACGGAACAAAGAAGGGAATTCTTGTTCCACAATACAATTAAATAACTTTCATTTAAAATATTTGTCTGAAGTAACTAAAGTAGTCAATATGTCAAGTAAGAACTGGCCAGCAGTGAACATGCAAGATAATGATTGTCCAAGGAGAGGATTTGGGATAGACTGATTGCTTTGAAGTTTGTTAGAGGAAGTAAATGGATATGTCCACTTAAACTATTTGTGTAAGCTAATACAATAGCTTTCATAGTGTAATCACTTCTTTATTCCCTGCAGGTCATCTGGCCATTTTAGTGTAGTGTAAAGGGCTTTGCATCCTCCTCGGATACTGGTGTTTCATTCATGTTGGAAATATGAAACTATCAAAATAAGACAAATAAATCATATCTGTTTAAACAGCTGCTATGCTGTAGCTTGGCTTGGATGCTAGTGAACATGATCAGAACATGTGCCAAATAATACAGGATACGTATGCTATAAATGCATCATATTTGACAAGATATAATCATACATTTATTTTGACAACTACAGCTATCTATAAAAATGACCTTACCTGTGGATGGGAAAACCTAATTTGTTTCATGTGATTTGTGATTTTTTTTTTCTTTTATTCATTTGTAAGTTGTTGCAAATGATGTCCTATTGAAGAAGATTTATTGTGCACTTATTGGGCTTTAAACAAAGGCATTCTCTCATTTTGATTGTATATGTTTAGCAACTATAGAGTTGGAATTTAATTCTATTGTATGTTATATAGAGAATAGGTTATAATTTAGATTTTATTCACCTTTTTCTTCAAGTTGCAGTATAAATTATTATAATTAATATACTTATGTTTATAATTATAAACATATGTAAGCTGGCATATACAGTATACTATTTTAATGCATTGAGAAGGGTTGCATTTTAATTGTTATTTGTATATCTATAATGATGAAAATTCTTTATTCAAGCATTTCCCCCCTCCATCCCCAAAGGCGGTGGCTCTATTAGCAACAACAGCCCATCCATACTCATTTGACTATTTACGGGTGAACCCAGGCAGTCAATGGTAGCAGACTATCCACGTACTCTATCGGAAACCCTAGCTGAACTTTTCTCTGCCTAGCCTAGGTGCATTGATTGCAGTGTTCTTTGCCAAGTCATTTTGGACTCATTCGAGCATTTGAAGTTCCCGTAAGCCATTTAATAACTGAAATGCAAATATAAACAAAAGTTATATTGACACAAGCTATTCCTGAATAAAGGATGATTAGCTCATAACCGAAGCCAGTCTAAAGCCAGCAGTCAAACAAGTTAAATATTTTGATTTACAAAAAATATTAAAGTTTTGTAGACATTAAATTTTTGCACACTTATTTTTTATTCCAAGTAGCACCAAAAAATATTTGCAGTACTGCTAATTTTTTATTTTTAAAACCTGTTTGGCTTTGGTAAGTGCATCAATTTATCCATCAGCTAGGAATGCTGCATATTCCAGTACACAGCATTGTAACTTGCTGTCAGTTGCAAATTAAAACACAAAATATAGTTGAAATTATTCAATATTCCCCATCTCTACAAATGGACGTGAGGAATTTGGTCCATGTTAATGAACTGGTGGTGGTAAAGGGTGCAAAATAGAGTTCAAGCGAAGGTGCAAGGCAACCACAGTTTTTATAGGCTGAAATAATTCATTAAACAAAAAGATATATTTTTGGTACAAAATCTGTTCTCGCAACCAAAATAGTTCATGAAAAGGTTTCGACTGTGAAAAGACATTCGATTTTTGAAGCAATTATAATTTTGAAAGAGCACAGCCATGAAGCACAAGAAAACATCAAATACACAAGAAAGAGAAAACCAACAGTGGTAGCCAACAAAGATATGCCACGCAGGGACCAGATTCCACATTGTTGCTGAGTGTTGAGAAGATTCTTCAACTGTCAATGGATCCTCCACTGTAAAAGCTGTAGAATCTAATAACAGATCAAAGGACACATCAACCACACTGACAATCTTCAACAACCCACATTACCCGTCTCGAGCCTACTGATGGAGGATATGTGCCTAAATCCGCCTTGAACATCTGTGACAGTGTGCAGTTGGTGTTTATAACACCCAGACCCATATTAATATGATTATCTAGTATATTCTGTAATTTGGCTCATTAGTCCACTACTCACGGCACTGGTATAAAACTAACCCCCGCCAACCCACTCTTCAGTTCTCCTCCAGAATGTTGCTACTCACAACTCCTTTAAATCACCTCACAGGCTTTCAATAGGTAATCCAGCGTATCGTACTGTAGAGGATTCTTTTAGCAATGGATCCTTCCAAAATTGAGCAATCATTATTTTATACAACTGTGAATAGAGCAAAGTGACATTTTTAGAACACAGGTCATGATGAAATATCATATTTTGTTTATTAATTTGTTTTTTTTTAAAACTGAGGCACATATTGTTCCAATAGTGGCTGGAACTATTGTACCATTTAAAACATTGCACAGGATAATATGTAATTATTTTGTATTTTTTCACTTCTTTGCAGATGTTACATAAGATTGCAGTGAAGGTATCTCTATCAAATAAATATAATAAAATGATACATATAGTAAACATTTCCTGTCATACTATTCCGTCATATTAAGTGTGCATCAGATTTCTCTGTCATACTTGAAAAACAAATTGTATAATGAAGACAGTCATTCAAAATGTACAAATTCCAACAATGTTTCATCCTCATGTTCAAATCCCTCCATGGCCTCGCCCCTCCCCATCTCTCTTCCATCCCTACAAACTGCTGAGAACTCTGCGTTCTTCTAACTCTGGCCTCATGTGCTTCCTCCACTTCCCTCGGCCCACCATTGGCGGCCATGCCTTCATCATTTTCCTTGCACTGCTACAGTCCTTGTTGTGATTGTGCACTCACAATAGTTGGGTAGGGAATTACAGGATTTTGACCCAGTGATGTTGAAGGAATACCATTATATGTCCAAGTCAGAATGGTGTGTGCCACTGAAGATCAAGGGAATATGGTGGGCTTGCTTTTATTGGTGACTGTCATTACCTGGCATTTATGTGGCTCGAAAGTTACCTGCCACTTGTGAGTCTGTCTGGGTGTTATCCAGGTCCTGTTTTAGGCTGGCGTGGGCTGCTTCATTATCAGAGGAATTGTGAATGGAGCTGAATGCTGAGGAAGCATCAGTGAACAGCCCCACTCCTAAGCTTATGTTGGAGGGAAGATTATTAATGAATTTGAAGATGGCTGGGCCAAGGATGTTTTCCTGAGAACTTCCTGCAGTGATATTGAGGGACTTTAATGACTGGCATCCAACAACTACAACATCTTGTTTTACATCAGGAATTGTACAATTTTCATTAATATTTCTTAAGTCAGAATCTATCCAGGTAGAGTTAACACAACCCTTTAGGACATCCTTACATTCTAGCGCTGATAGAATCCTTCACTATTAGTGCCCTTTTTTCGCCCCCTATCTCATGAAAGTGTTATAGCCAAGAATATTAGGCCCGATATTACCAGGGCGGCGGGTTCGTGGCGGGGGGCGATTGGGCGCTTGGGTAACGAGCCCGGTGAAATCAGTCTGCCCCGAACGCAATCGCAGGCTGATTGGATCCACTTACCTGTTGTTCCGGGTTCCCCGCTGCTGATCTGCGTGGCGGGCGGACTGCGCATGTGCAGTAAGGTCTGTCAGCTGGAGGAGCTCTATTTAATGGGGCAGTCCTCCACTGACAGATGCTGCACGATATAGGAAAAATTACAGCATGGAGCAGCCCAGGGGGAAGGCTGCTCCCAGGTTTAATGATGCCTCACTCCAGGTATCATTGGATGGGGTGAGGAGAAGGGGAGGACAGAGATCTTCCCCCGGCGGGCGGGAGGAAGCGGCCTGCCTCTGCCACCAGGAAGGCCTAGCTCGAGGTGGCAGAGGAGGTCACCTGCACCACCAACATAATGCACACCTGCATACAGTGCAGGAGGCGCTGCAATGACCTAAGTAGGTCAGCCAAAGTGAGTACACTTACTCATTCCCCTACACTCCGTCTGCCACATCACCGCCCCCACCCCACATCTCCTTGTGCACTGCCAACACTACTCTGTCACATCACCCCTTACACCCACTCATACCTCATCCTCATCTTACCTGCACTTACTCACCTCGCCAGTACTCATCCCGCCACTACCACTCAACCCAATCCTCATACAATCTCATGGCTCTATCTCATACTCACCCTCTCATGCATCTCTTTCACGGTCAGCCTCACTCAACCTGCCACTACCTGTGCTGCAGCCACAGGGCATGCATCACATATGTGCAGTAGGAAACGTAAGGCAAATGTGTCGTGAGCATGAAGGGGATGCACAAGGGTGTTTGAGGGTTTGTCATGGTTTTCACTGCTATTTAATTTCTGACCAACTCACATTACATATTATATTGGCAACACTACTGCCACGTCTTTGCGAATCTTGTCTGGTTTGTGCAATAATGCCCTTTCCTGAGGATCACAATGAAGACCCACAACTGATGCCACCCATTGTGCCACTGCAAAGTGGGTGTAGGTGTATTTGCAGGGCTCTTTTGTGCAGACGACTGAGAGACGTCGGCGATGTCCCCGGTGGCACCCTGGAAGGCTGCGGAGGAGAAGTTGTTGAGGGCAGTGGTGACTTTGACAGCGACAGGTAAGAAGATGGTGCTCGGGCCAGCCGGGAGCAGCTCGGCATGAAGGAGGCTGCAGATGTCTACGACTACATGTCGAGTGATTCTGAGCCTCCATGTGCACTGCTGCTCAGAGAGGTCCAGGAAGCTGAGCTTCGGTCTGTGGACCCTGTGGCGAGGGTAGTGCCCTCTGCGATGCATCTCTCTCTGCGGTTGCCCTCCCTCCTGCTGTGCAGGTGGATGTGTCACAGCACTGTATTGTGGAGCTCCACGTGTCAGAGGTGGACGGCGAGGCTGGTGATGCTGTACGTCCTCCGAGGAGGTCATGACTGCAGCTACGACGGCCCCCATCCGGAAGATGTACATCTGAGGGGCCCTGGGGTAAGTGTGCATTTTGGTGAATTTTATTGTTAGGAGGAGGGTGGTGGAGGCCAAACTTTGTCCAAAGTGACAGAGTGGCCTCCTGCAATGAGTGAGGGCCCCCCCCCCCTCAACCTGTCAAATGGACCTTTGCAGCTGCCACAGGCTGATGGCTGTAACACGTCCATTTGAACTGGTAGTGTTTCCCCCAGTAAGGGAAACAGTCCCAGTTGTTTGTAAAATCCCAACCCTCCGAAATAGCTCCTTAATCAGGTCTGTAAACGACCTGAAATACCTAAATAAATATTTTAAGTGGCACCCCGCCGGCTTTAATTGCCGGCGGGAGTCCCACATGCGGGGGCTGTGTGCGCATGTCAGCGCGTCTGTGGGAAACCCGGAAGTGGGCGGGTTGGAGCCGGGCTCCCGACCCGCCCCGGGAATCCCCGATTTTCGTGGCCCCCCAGCCAGGAACGCACCCGATCGCGGGTGCTAAAATCGACCCCATTAAGTTCCTAGTTCTGTCAAAAGTTCAGCCACAGCCCCATTATAACTACTTTATCATATCCCTACATAGTTACAGGTGTTTCTAGCTCTCCAGTTTTGTTTTCAATGCTTTGTACATTCATACACGTACCACTCAATCCTGATTCCAATATTTTGGAGTATTGACCCTTTTCTCTTTTTCCTGGTTTTCTCATTTATTGTTTTTGATAACCTTTGCTGCAATAAAGTTTTTATTGATTCTTTCCCTCTTGCACCAATCTAGCAGCCATGCATTAACCTTCCTAATCTTTCTCTTCATAATTTGTCTCACGTGGTTCACACAAAGCAATCTGGAGATCACCACCCTTGAGGTCTTGTTTTCCGGTCCAGTGCCTAACTCCTTAAACTCCCTCTGCAAGACCTCATACGAATTTCTACCTGTGTCATTGGTTCTGTCGTGGACCACAACTGTTGACTGCTGACCCTTCCTTTCCAAGAGTTTTTCCACCAGTTCTTAAATGTTCTTTACCCTAGCACCGGGGAGGCAACATACCAATCGGGACTCTTGGTCTTGACTGCAAAAAAGGCTATCTGTGATGCTCACTGTGAATTCCCCACTACTATTACTCTCCTATTCGTGTAGTTTACATCCCCCTCACCCCCAGAGGTTGTCCCTTGCTCTACACTGCCACAATGTTGCTCAAGACCACTCTCCTCTGAGTCTCTGTTCCTGTCACCTCATATTTGTTCAGCACTAAATAACTCAAGTCGTGTCTCTTTCTGCTACCCCTGCAGATGATCACACACTTTTCTCTTTTCACATTATCCTTTTCTTTTTCCACATTAATTGTCTAGCAATGCCTCTTGGGTGTCCATATTCTGGAGAGCAGAATCCAGAAACCCCAAACCTTTCTGCTGCTGCGGTGTGTGGTTAATTGCTGCTGGAATAAAGCTTTATGGTCGCGTTCATGTCTTTTGAGATTCAAATTATGTAATTATGCCTACTTTTTTGTGGAAGTTGTAAATCATTAACTTTCATTATTATGTTTGTTTAACTATGTAGTGATTTTTATGTCTTAACTTTTTTAATGTTCAGGATCTAGTAGATGATAAGGAAGATGCTCCAGGCATGTAGAAGTACTGAAAGAAATTGGATGATGAGGTTTGAGTAGTGTTGGGAGGGCTGTCTAGGGGTGTGGGAGAGGAATGGTGGGAATATGGCAAGGGAAGGGCCTTTGGGTATCAGAGTTGTGGGAGGAATGTTGCAGGCGTGGTAGTACTGGGAATGGTATTGGGAGAGTGGAAGTGGTGAGAGGGTGATCTTGGGTGTGGATGGTGGTTGCTGGATGTGAGAGCTTTGGGGAAGGTGTTACTGAGTGTAATAGTATTTGGAGGGGGATCCCAGTGAGGTGGGTGGGGGTGGGGGGGGGGAAGAAGTTATGGAGTGGGGTTACAGGGAGGTGGACATTGCAAAGACAACTGTGGGGAAAAGATGGTTGTGGCTTGGGAACTGGCTATAAGTTCTTTAAAGTACTTAGTGCATTTTTACTCTTTGTAAAAGTGCAAAAAAATGCCATAATTAACTTAAAGCTGCATTGTGGGTCATAGTCAGGTAGGTGATAGAGTGTTTTTTATTGGGGATGGATGAACATTAGGGAGCCAGAAGAAAGGCATGGGCTCTCAGCAGGGTGATGGAAGAAGCAAGAGGCAGCTGGAAGGAGCAAAGGCACAGGAGCTTAGTGCAAGGGCAGCGAGAGGAAATAGAAGTAATTGGTGAAGGGAGAAAGGCATGGATTGTATGGCGAGTGGGAGCGAGGGGTGATGAAGGAGAACGAAGGCTGTGTAAACCATACTTGGTTCCCTACCACCTCTCCCCCAGAAGTTTTAGGTGGGTCTCCCCAGAACTGAGCTTATACTGTAATTGATATTTAGATAAAGCAAATGCTAGAATTTATTATATTACAATTAACAATAATGTCATTAATCATTTTTGAATATCAGATGATAGCCAACTTAATTCATGAACATATCTTAAAATATAATTGATAAATTTATCAGCTTACTATAGTTGACACTTTTAATGAGAACTATTTACCTAAACGACAGAGGAATATAGTTAATTAAATTCATATATGGTATTCATTAGATATAATTCATGTATCAAAAATTATCAAAATGGTGTGCCATTAATGAAATGTTAAATTAATTTTAAATATTTAAATTGTAGGGGAATATCATTAATACAAATAGTGAATTTCAGCAAAGATGGTTATATTAAAAAGTTAGAGGAAAATTCCACATAATGAACATAACTTTATAGAAGATAAAATGGAAGAACTTATATATGATTAAATCATATACATATTATGCAAAATAAAGGAGTATTAAAAATTACATACCTAGCTACAATATTTAAAATTGAGAAGGGTATATATAATACAAATCTGCCACTTATATTTTATTAAAATCAGACCATGATTTAAGTTTGATATATTTATATGTTACTAGTCATTCTCAGAGTCAAGACCAAGTGCAGTCTTCAGGTCAAGCAGGGTTAGAGGGCAGGCGGACAACTGGACCCAAGATGGGGGAGGGGAGGAGGTTGAGGGAGAGAGATGGGAGAAGGAGGGGAAGGAGAGAAGGGGGAATGGAGAGGAGTAGGATGTGGATAGAAGAGAGAAGAGAGAAAAGCGGGAAAGAGGAATGGACAATGATATGAGTGGTAACGCTGAGGGGGCAACTGGGGATGGAAGAGCACTGGGAGGAAATCAGGAGAAGGATGAAGGAAGGGGATGGGGAGGCAGATGGGGACCTGGTGCAAGTTAGGATGTGGGCAGCGGAGTTTTGAATGAGCTCAAGTTTATGGAGGGTGGAAGATGGGAGGCTGGCCAGGAGAGCATTGGCAATAGTCAAGTCTAGAGGTAGCAAAGGCATGGATGAGGGTTTCAGCAGCAGATGAGTAATAGCTTAATAGGTAACAGTCAATATAGATTTAGGAGGGAAATTAAGTTAGCAACTTCAGGTTCAGTTACAGTAAACAATCACACCAACTTGAAATTGTCACAATCTCCACATTCATTCAAAGAAGGATTGAATGACTATTCCTGAGAATACATTACATTCTGTATTTCTTCTCGTAATAAACCTTGCTTAAAATTGGCCATGTGCAAAATTGTGAAATGGAAATGGGCAGTTGTAAATAACGTTGTAAATAACACCTCGCCTTCACTATTAGTATCGGCACCATAGAGGTACTGTTCTGAGTGTGATGCAGATGGGGCAACATAGATTTAAGCCCGAATTTTAACCCAGCCCGCCTAGTATGAATGAGGCAGGTGGATAGTTAAAGTGGTGGTTGAAGTGTTTGCTCCACGTTCCTGACATGTTCCTGCTCAACGTCATTTTTACTTGTTTGGGAGGGCAGCCCGTCCTAGGTTGACAGGATCCCACTTTCCATTCAAAAGTCACGGCCCAATTATGTAATCGACACTGCAATATAATTTGAACTGTCAGAAACGGGCGGCACACCTAGTTTGAAACCACCAATAAAACCTGGTGGGATTGATGCCTCACAGATCCATTGACGCTGTATAAGAGTGGCATGCAGCTTCAGCACGGTGGGTCATTGGATCTTTGCTGTCTGGCTTGCCAGACTCTTCAGCTTCCAGACCGCTTCTGTAAATCTTTTTTTGCCTTACTTTATCTCGGATACCTTTCTCTCTTCATCATAGGTGCCATTATTGCCAGTCTTTTCTAGATGGAGGAAAAAGTGCAGCAGAAGCTTCATGGTGCTGCGCCTCTCAGAGGACCCCACGTTGGGTGGGGGGTGAAGAGGGGGGGGGGGTGGTTGTTGATCGCAGGTGTACAGGCCCAGAGTAAATTTCTTGGACCTGTCTGAGGAGCAGTGCCTCAGGAAGCTTCGCTTCAGCAGGCAGACTGCCTCAGACATCTGCAACCTCCTGTAAGAGGACCTGCTCCCTGCTGTACCAGGGGGGTATGCTTTGCCAGTGGCCAGTTACCAGAGCCCTCAACCTCTTCACCACTGACTCCAGTCTGCCGAAGGGAATGTCACCTGAATCTCCCAGTCTACAATATACAGCTACATTGAGCAGGTCACTGATGTATTGATTAGCCCTAGCAAAGGGGACATCACCTTCCCTATTGACCTCAGCAGTCAGCAGGAGAGAGCTTGGGGATTTGAAGCAATGGCCAGCTTCCCCTGTGTGCAGGGCATCATTCGCTGCATACGTGTCATCATCGAGTCACCAGATCACCAGCCAGCAGCATTCATCATTAGAAAAGGATACCAATACATCAATGTGCAGCTAATGATTGATCACAGAAATTGGATCATGCAGGTTTCTGCAAAGTACCCAGGCAACTGTCACAGCCTATTTATCCTAAGGCACACTGTCATCTCCATAGTATTTGATCCTTCCAGGAACGTGGCAGGGTGGCTGATGCCCTCTTCCGATGTGGCTAATGCCACCACTCTGCAACCCCAACACTCCTGAGCAACACAGATATAATAGAAGCCATGGGACCACCAGGATCATCAATGAGCACACTATGGGGATGCTAAAGATGAGGTGCAGGTGTCTCGTCAGGGGAGTCTCCACAATATGTCCCACGCAGAGTCTCTTGTGTAGTCATTGTATGCTGCATACTTCACAACCCTGCCTTACAGAGAGGTCTGCATTTGGAGGAGCTAGAGCAGCATTAAAAGGCCTCATTGGATGAAGAAGACAAGGGAGAAGAGGAAGGAGCAACAGAAGGAGGGCCACTTCAGAGCCTTACAGCAAGAGATGTGAGAGATCAGCACACTGCTCAGTGATTCCGATGACTTGCTCAGACATCTCCTATATCAATGATACACTGAAAATATGGATTCAGAAACTTCTATGAAACCACACTGCAAACCAAAGTGCCAAATTTAATAACGGTGATGAATTCGTAACTAAACATACTAATTGGCTTGAATTCATTTCTCACCCAAGCGCTCAACACACAAGAGCTTTACTTAGAAGGTTTCCTAAGTCTACTACTGTTACATGGTGCTCCTCTAGTGGCCTCAGCAAAGCTAGTGGAAGGCTGCTGTTAGTCATATTGGGACCCTTCAGATGCTTGTGGCTGGTGATTTCCGAGTGCTCGAGCCTGTGAAGGCCCAGCTGCAGACTGCTGCTCTTTGGCTGCTGTCACGGCAGTCTGCTGGCTCAGCTGATTTGCTGGCACCATGACTGGTATTGGTTGGGGAGATGGGGAAGGAGCAGGCATACTGACACCCTGGGAGAAGTCAATAAGTGCTGTTCCAATGCCCCACTGCCTTTCCCGTGGAGCTAGGGCTCATCACTTCCACTGACCTGCAGGAGAGCAGACTGCAGAAGATGAGTGGCTCCTTCAAAGTCCCTTTCTGTTCGGTCCGCCAATCTATCCAAGGTGGGCACCTGTTACTACACTCTGGAGCTCAGTCTGCTTGGCAGCCGTTTGAACTTCCACCAAAGCTGCAAAGTGTGTGAACATGGAATCCTATTATGAGGGCCCGGCTGCAGTGTCCCTGGAGGTGGCCACACTGTCCAAGATAGACAGCAGAGTGCTGATATCATGCCAGATGACACTGCGCAGGCTGGAAGTGGACTCCTCCATATTGTCAACCTTAGTGGTGAAACTCCTTGGCAGGCCTTCCAATACCTCGTACAGCTGCTTGTGTCATGCTAGCAATTTTATTTTCATGGCTGAGCCCCTGTAGTCATTATCTGTGTCCTGAGCAGAGCTAGTGAGCTGTCTCCTGTGCTGTTCCTGCCACCAGTACCTGCTGCTGATCACAGATGACCTGTGACTCACCATGTGCAGATCCCTCAAATTCTTCATCTAACTCACGCGGGGTGCCAATATCTGAGCTGGAGCCTGGGGGCACTTGACGCTGCATCCTTGGGAGGGTTGTCCACTTCCAAAGGGCCTTCTTGCACAGGAGGCTCTTGCTACTAACAAGGACCTGGAGAAAAGAGAAAAGGGACAGAGTTAGGAGGGGTGATAGAAGCTGGTCATTTGCAGGTGATAGTCTTCAGAATACAACTTGAAATTGCTGCATCTTTGCAGGGTTGCAAGTAATATCCTGCTCTGGTGTGCCATGAGTCTTGTCTTCCCTGGATGCTGGCTCTGCCTGGGTCACTGATCTCCAGAGAGCCCTGCTTTGCTTGGGTGAGGGCAATGATGGTTAGGTACTCCTCCCACGGTCTTGACTCTCCTTTGCATTGTGCACTGTTTTTTCCTGCAGAAAGAGGGCAAGAGTTTGTGAGTGGAGATGTTTAGGGCTTGTGCATATAGTGGATATGTTGAGAGGTGGAGAAGATACTCGATGAAATAAGAAGAGGGAGGAGATGAATATAACGCCAAGTGTTGTGGAATGTGATGTGAGGAAGGAATGGTGGGAGGAGTTGGTGGTTGTGCAAGTAGTAGTATGTGAGAAGAGAATGGTGTCAGTATGTGATGTGCAGAGAGGGAAGGAAGAGGTGAGTGTGCTTGTAATGAGGAGAGGTGTTGTGGTGTGCCCTTGTGATTGAGAGGTGGGAATTGTTGAGAGGGGTGGGGGGGGGGGTTGAAAAGAGTGTTGTGAGGTGCTGTTGAGAGGTGGAGAAATGAAGATTAAGTACTCCTCCTTGCCACTCTTGGGAGGTCATGAAATCTCTTTCTATACTGAAGCTAGATCCCAAAAGGGTGATGGCCATGATATTCTAATGAGGCCCTGGAGTTAAAATGGCCTGAGCTCATGCTCAACTTTCCATGGGATGTTTCCCTCCCGCCCCACACCGCACCCGCCCTGAGCACGCTTGGATTAAAATCGGGGCTTTAGTGTCCACTCACTTTATTCCAGGGGGTATGGCATGTGTGCTATGGAGTTCCATGAAAACGATTGGTGCATATTCTTCAATGCTGGCTTTTTAAGCTTAAAAATTAACGTGTAAGAAATTATCAACAATAACAGAAGAAACTGGACTCTTCCATTCTTTAATAAAAAGTTAGGAGTCATTAGGTAATTGACGTTTAGGGCCTCATTAGAATATCATGGCCATCACCCCTGGGATCTAGTTTCAGTATAGGAAGAGATTTCATGACCTCCCAAGAGTAGCAAGGAGGAGTACTTAATCTTCATTTCTCCACCTCTCAACTTTCTCCATCCCTTTGGAAGCTTCAGACCCATTTTAGCTTTGATCCTTATTTTTAGCAAAGGATATAAACTAAATTAAATATTAGAAAGCATCATGATGTGGAATTATTTGAATGCTTTATAAGTACCTTTACTGGTGAAATCATTGATTTTGAATGAATATTTTACTCATTATTTTCTAACAGAATACTAAGCATAGATGCATTTAAGGGGAAGCTAGATAAACACATAAGGGAGAAAGGAATAGAAGGATATGTTGATGAGGTTAGATGAAGAAGGGTGGGAGGAGGCTCATGTGGAGCATTAACACAGGCATGGACCTGTTGGGCCAAATGGCCTGTTTCTGTGCTGTATATTCAATGTAATTCTATGTAATGGTAACAATTACTTCCTATGATACTCTGCTTTCCAGGATTTTGTTTTTGGGAATATTTTAATAAGATCCATTTTAGGTGAATCTTTTGAGTAGTAAGGGTATCCACTTCACATATTTTACCAGCTGTGGGTTTCAAAAAAAAAATCACAGTAAACATATCCATGCCAGTCAAAAGCAATAAGAGAATTACGATGTCAGATATGTTCGAGCACAATGAGTACAAACAGAAATAATACAGAACAAGGACAGCAAGAGTTGGAGCTTTTTTGAAACAATGGCCCAGAACTTACTTACCTCGGATGCCGCTCCGTAATGGCGTCCATCCCAACTGCCGTCGAATCTATCGGAGCAAGTTCGCAAATGCGCAGATGCGCGTTAAAATTTGGAAATCGCAAACTTGCTCTGATTGGTTCAACGGCGTTTTGACAGTCCCGAAATAAAGGGCCAACCACGCCACAATCAAACACAATCACCAAACAACTTACCCATCTGCCCGGCTGGAACGAAGATACTTACGCCACGAAAAGTACGCTTCAAAATACTAGCCCTACACTACTTTTTAAAAGCGTGGGACTTATGACTGCAAAACAACAAAAAATTAAATTTTTAAAATGTGGATTGTCTAATTGTTCCTATTTTAATATTTTTGATCATTAAAAAGACATTACTTTTTTTAAACTTTTAATTTATAAATCATTATAAATCATTTCCTTTCCCTTTGATAATATGGTATGTTACTATGTTAAATTTTTATTTAGACTATCATAGGGAATGTCGCTTTAAATGAATGAGTATTACTTGCCTGTTTGTGGGCGGGGCTTCCATTCTCACAGTCTTTGCACGCGCAGATGGCCTGCGCTGATCTCAGAGCACACCACTGGAGAAGATTTCAAAATTAAGCAAATGTGGCCTACGCAGTGAGTATATTCGTATTTTTTTATCCATCGGATGTGCAGCGAGCCTTGCCACGTTGGTCGGAGCAAGTTCCAGCCCATTAGGATTATAAATAAACGTGGGACAATTAACTTTGCAGTCTGAAATAGCTCAATTGGTGAGCAACAAGGCACAATTGAACAGTCTAAATGAATCATAGAATTCTAAAAAGGTTACAGCGTGGAAGGAGGCCATTCAGCCCATCGAGTCTGTGCCAGCTCTATGCAAGAGCAATCCAGCTAGTCCCACTCCCCCGTCCTATCCCCATAGCCCTGCAAATGTTTTCCTTTCAAATATTTATCCAGTTCCCTTTTGAAGGCCACGATTGAATCTGCCTTCACCACCCCCCTCCCCTGGTAGTGCATTCCAGATCCTAACCACTCGCTGTGTAAAAAAGTTTTTCCTCATGTCACCTTTGGTTCTTTTGCCAATCCCAATCACCTTAAATCGATGTCCTCTGGTTCTTGACCCTTCCGCCAATGGGAACAGTTTCTCTCTACTCTGTCTAGCCCCTTCATGATTTCAAAGACCTCGATCAAATCTCCTCTCAACCTTCTCTGTTCCAAGGAGAACAACCCCAGCTTCTCCAGTCTATCCATGTAACTAAAGTCCCTCATCCCTGGAATCATCCTAGTAAATCTTTTCTGCACCCTCTCTGAGGCCTTCACATCTTTCCTAAAGTGCAGTGCTCAGAACTGGACACAATACTCCAGTTGTGGTCGAACCAGTGTTTTATAAAGGTTCATCATGATTTCCTTACTTTTGTGCTCTATGGGCTCGATATTGCCAGGGCTGTGGGTTCGCGGCGGGGGGGCTATTGGGCACGTGGGTAACGCGCCCGGCGAAATCAGTCTGCCCCGCACGCGATCGCAGCCAAATTGGATCCACTTACCTGGTCTTCCGGGTTCCCCGCTGCTGATCTGCGCGTCGGGCGGACTGCGCATGCACAGTAAGGTCTGTCAGCTGGAGGAGCTCTATTTAAAGGGGCAGTTCTCCACTGACAGATGCTGCAACAAACAGGAAAATGATAGCATGGAGCAGCCCAGGGGGAAGGCTGCTCCCAATTTAATGATGCCTCACTTCAGGTATCATTAGATGGGGTGAGGAGGAGGGGGAGGACAGAGATCTTCCCCCTGGCGGGCGGGAGGAAGCGGCCTGCCTCTGCCACCAGGAAGGCCTGGCTCGAGGTGGCAGAGGAGGTCACCTGCACCACCAACATATCGCCCACCTGCATACAGTGCAGGAGGCGCTGCAATGCCCTGAGCAGGTCAGCCAAAGTGAGTACACTTACTCATTTCCCTACACTCCATCTGCCACATCACCACCCCACCCCACATCTCCTTCTGCACTGCCAACACTACTCTGTCACATCACACCTAGCACAAAGGAAGATGGTAGTGGTTGTTGGAGGCCAATCATCTCAGCCCCAGGGCATTGCTGCAGGAGTTCCTCAGGGCAGTGTCCGAGGCCCAACCATCTTCAGCTGCTTCATCAATGACCTTCCCTCCATCATAAGGTCAGAAATGGGGATGTTCGCTGATGACTGCACAGTGTTCAGTTCCATTCGCAACCCCTCAGATAATGAAGCAGTCTGAGCTTGCATGCAGCAAGACCTGGACAACATCCAGGCTTGGGCTGATAAGTGGCAAGTAACATTCGCGCCAGATAAGTGCCAGGCAATGACCATCTCCAACAAGAGAGAGTCTAACCACCTCCCCTTGACATTCAACGGCATTACCATCGCCGAATCCCCCACCATCAACATCCTGGGGGTCACCATTGACCAGAAACTTAACTGGACCAGCCATATAAATACTGTGGCTATGAGAGCAGGTCAGAGGCTGGGTATTCTGCGGCGAGTGACTCACCTCCTGACTCCCCAAAGCCTTTCCACCATCTACAAGGCACAAGTCAGGAGTGTGATGGAATACTCTCCACTTGCCTGGATGAGTGCAGCTCCAACAACACTCAAGAAGCTCGACACCATCCAAGATAAAGCAGCCCGCTTGATTGGCACCCCATCCACCACCCTAAACATTCACTCCTTTCACCACCGGCGCACTGTGGCTGCAGTGTGCACCATCCACAGGATGCACTGCAGCAACTCGCCAAGGCTTCTTCGACAGCACCTCCCAAACCCGCGACCTCTACCACCTAGAAGGACAAGGGCAGCAGGCGCATGGGAACAACACCACCTGCACATTCCCCTCCAAGTCACACACCATCCCGACTTGGAAATATATCGCCGTTCCTTCATTGTCGCTGGGTCAAAATCCTGGAACTCCCTTCCTAACAGCACTGTGGGAGAACCGTCACCACACGGACTGCAGCGGTTCAAGAAGGCGGCTCACCACCACCTTCTCGAGGGCAATTAGGGATGGGCAATAAATGCCGGCCTTGCCAGCGACGCCCACATCCCGTGAACGAATAAAAAAAAAAACACGCACTCAAACCTCATCCTCATCTTACCTGCACTTACTCACCTCGCCAGTACTCATCCCACCACTACCACTCAACCCAATCCTCATACAATCTCATGGCTCTATCTCATACTCACCCTCTCATGCATCTCTTTCACGGTCAGCCTCACTCAACCTGCCACTACCTGCGTTGCAGCCACAGGGCATGCATCACATCTGTGCAGTAGGAAGCGTAAGGCAAACGTGTTGTGAGCATGAAGTGGGTGCACAAGGGTGTTTGAGGGTTTGTCATGGTTTTTACTGCTATTTAATTTCTGACCAACTCACATCACAAATTATATTGGCACCACTACTGCCACGTCTTTGCGAATCTTGTCTGTTTTGTGCAATAATGCCCTTTCCTGAGGATCACAATGAAGACCCACACCTGATGCCACCCATTGTGTCACTGCAAAGTGGGTGTAGGTGTATTTGCAGGGCTCTTTTGTGCAGACGACTGAGAGACGTCGGCGATATCCCTGGTGGCACCCTGGAAGGATGCGGAGGAGAAGTTGTTGAGGGCAGTGGTGACTTTGACAGTGACAGGTAAGAAGATGGTGCTCGGGCCAGCCGGGAGCAGCTCGGCATGAAGGAGGCTGCAGATGTCCACGACTACATGTCGAGTGACTCTGAGCCTCCGTGTGCACTGCTGCTCAGAGAGGTCCAGAAAGCTGAGCCTCGGTCTGTGGACCCTGTGGCGAGGGTAGTGCCCCCTGCGACGCATCTCTCTCTGCGGTTGCCCTCCCTCCTGCTGTGCAGGTGGATGTGTCACAGCACTGTTGTGGAGCTCCACGTGTCAGAGGTGGACGGCTTGGCCGGCGAGGCTGGTGATGCTGCTCGCCCTCCGAGGAGGTCATGACTGCAGCTACGGCGGTCCCCATCCGGAAGATGTACATCTGAGGGGGTCTGCAAGGTCGGTACATATCTCTGGACCCCGGGGTAAGTGTGCAAGTTGGTGAATTTGATTGTCAGGAGGAGGGTGGTGGAGGCCAAACTTTGTCCAAAGTGACAGAGTGGCCCCCTGCAATGAGTGAGGGTCTCCCCACCCCACCCCCCACCTGTCAAATGGACCTTTGCAGCTACCACAGGCTGATAGCTGCAACACATCCATTTGAACTAGGAATGTTTCCCCCAGTATGGGATACAGTCCCAGTTGTTTCTCAAATCCCACCCCTCCTGACATATTCCCTTAATCAGGCCTGTTAATGACCTGAAATAGCAAGGTAAATAGTCTCAAGTGGCACCCCGCCGGCTTTAATTGCCAGCCGGAGTCCCACATGCGGGGGCTGCGCGCGCACGTAGGCACGTCTGTGGGGAACCCGGAAATGGGCGAGTTGGAGCCGGGTTCCCGACCCGCTCCGGGATTCCCCGATTTTCGGAGCCCCCCCGCCAGGAACGCACCCGATAGCGGGTGCTAAAATAGAGCCCCATGCCTCTATACCTTTGTAACTGAAAAAAGGAAACTCCTTGGAGAAATGCAATCAATAGAAATGAGTAAAATATGTATTATTTATTTCTGAACCTAATCTAAAGGTTCTCCTCCATTACTTTACAAAATGGAACGACTTTGGTCGTATATTATAGTGTTCACTGTTATAGTTGTTTGATTCCATTTAAGACCCTGTCGTATGGGATATAGAAAATGCTAACCTGCTTACTATTAGGGAGTTTGTAGTTTGTATTCAAGACAATACTAGTTTGAGAATGTTAACAATTATCTTACACTAAAATATATCATCTCTCAATTTGTTGGGTTTTGCATATCATTCTGTTCATTGATTATTGGTTGAAAAGTTAACTAACATATATTTTGACATGTAAGGGTATATTTTAGTGAAATATGGAGACTTTGTCGAGCATAAAAACTACAATTTAGTACCAGTATATTATGCAGTTTAGGTAACAATTAACCTTAGTTAATATATGCAAAATGTGGCTAAGTAGCACTAATTATGATTTTCACTTTAACATGCATGTACAAATGTCTAATTTTTATAAAATTTGACTGGTGGGGAAATTTATTTGCCACATTGACCCTGTGGCACAAGGTAATAACCCATTTTAATTGACATGTGCATATTAATTAGAATTTATACAATGATTTTTTTGCAGCTTTATCATTCTCTGGAAATGTTCAGTGCTGTTAAAGTGATGAATCACTTTAGCTTTAATGGCTCATTGTCTGTATTTTTAACTAACCACAGGTATAATTAACTTACAGTATCAGTACAGTAATACAACTCATCACAAAATGTTTGAGTTGGTAATCCATTACTAATTCAGAAAATATTAAGCTGTATGTCCTGTTAAAAGCATCAAGATGATTGAATTGCTATATTTGGACCCCAGAACTATTGTTCAGAACTGTATGCATCTTATTAAAGTTTTCAGTGCTGGTGTCACTTGAAAGTATATTGTTTAAAGATCTTGTTAATCAATAAGTGCTCAAGTTCAGGGGCTGTGAAACTAAGATTTGTTGCCTATTGCAAATTCCAGTGGCCTGTTTTGTAAATCTCATAACAATCTTGGTTTCAACCTTTAATTCAGGGATTTGCTAGTAATTACCACAAAATGTTCAAAACTGGAGAATTTTTCAATATTATAGCTATAGCAATGGATGCATTTACTTTTATGGTTTATATAGTACATATATGTAAATGTCACAAATACTGCATCAAACACAATACTATTCTTTTCAACAGGAAGGAACTTTATCAACACAATAGGCTGAAAAGATATATCCATTAATGTTTGTGCTAAACAGTAACATCTTAAGTTGAAAGATGACACCCAGAATGTCATGAGATATAAAATCCAGAGGCCATAGGAAATATGGGCTTGGCAGCAAATCCTACAGTCCTATAGTTCCTGACCTCAAGATCTTGTAAGCTAAGAATATCCTTTATCAATACACTAGGTGCTTCTAATCACTAAAGCACATACTCTGTACAGTAGTAATTTGTCTTTGGTTAGTCATTTTAGATTGTTTGTGGGCTTTTAGGCCTATTTATGGCTGCTCTAGCTAAGTTCAAAAATTGTGCAGTTATTTGTTGGAGCTGCAGGACCATCTCTGCTCAGGGACAAAGTTACTCTGTCAGTATGGGTGTGGTCCTCGGTCTGCCATTGGGGTTGGAGGGTGAGAAGGAAGAAGAGCAGCAAGTCAGAGTGCATAGAAGAGGACATAGGACGGGAGAGCGCAGGAGGCCTTATATCATGCGAGTGTACAGGAACAGAATATCTTACCTCTAGTTAACTGTGGAGCAGTGTGTCCGGAGGCGCCACTTCATAAGGGAGGCTATGATTGAACTATGTCACATGTTGCAGCAACAACTACACAGTAGCGATAATGGGGGGCTTCAATTATCTCAATATAGACTGGGATAGTAACAGTGTAAAGGACAAAGAGGGGGAGGAATTCCTGGAATGTATACTGGAGAATTTTCTTGATCAGTATGTTTCCAGCACAACGAGGAAGGATACAGTGCTAGATCTAGTTCTAGGGAATGAAGTGGGCAGGTGGAGCATGTTTCAGTGGAGGAGCATTTGGGAAACAGTGATCATAATATCATTATGATTAGAATAATTATGGAAAAGGACAAGAACAATCAAATGTGAAAATACTTAACTGGAGGAAGACTAATTTCAATGAGTTAAAAAGGGATCTTGCCTCGGTGGATTGGCAGGCAAAACAGTAATTGAGCAATGGGAGGCCTTCAAGGGGGAATTGGTTTGGGTATAGAGTAGACACATTCCTATGAGGGGGAAAGGAAGGGCATCCAAAGCTAGAGCTCCCTGGATGACTAAAGATATAGAGATTAAAATGAAACAGAAAAGGAGGCTTATGACGAATGTAAGGTTCATAATACAGTAGAGAACCAGGCTGAATACATAAAGTACAGAGAAGATCTAAAAAAGGGAATAAGAGGTGAAAAGACAGAGTATGAGAATAGATTAGCGGCTAACACAAAAGGGAACCCAAAAGTCTTTTGTAAACATAAATACTAAAAGGGTAGTCAAAGGAAGGGTGGAACCGATTAGGGACAAAAAAGGAGATCTTCTTGTGGAGGCAGAGGGCATGGCTGAGGTGCTAAATGAATACTTAGCATCCGTCTTCACTAGAGAAGAGGATGTTGCCATTGTAGCATTAAAGGAGGAGGTAGTAGTGATATTGGATAAGATAAAAATAGATAAAGACGAGGTACTTAAAAGATTGTCAGGACTCAAAGTAGAAAAGTTACCTGGTCCAGATGAGATGCATCCTAGGTTAGTGAGGGAAGTAAGGTTGGAAATTACAGAGGCTCTGGCCACAATCTTCCAATCCTCCTTTTTTTTTATTCGTTCACGGGATGTGGGCGTCGCTGGCGAGGCCATCATTTATTGCCCATCCCTAATTGCCCTTGAGAAGGTGGTGGTGAGCCGCCTTCTTGAACCGCTGCAGTCCGTGTGGTGACGGTTCTCCCGCAGTGCTGTTAGGAAGGGAGTTCCAGGATTTTGACCCAGCGACAATGAAGGAACGGCGATATATTTCCAAGTCGGGATGGTGTGTGACTTGGAGGGGAACGTGCAGGTGGTGTTGTTCCCTTGTGCCCGCTGCTCTTGTCCTTCTAGGTGGTAGAGGTCGCGGGTTTGGGAGGTGCTGTCGAAGAAGCCTTGGCGAGTTGCTGCAGTGCATCCTGTGGATGGTATACACTGCAGCCACAGTGCGCCGATGGTGAAGGGAGTGAATGTTTAGGGTGGTGGATGGGGTGCTAATCAAGCGGGCTGCTTTGTCTTGGATGGTGTCGAGCTTCTTGAGTGTTGTTGGAGCTGCACTCATCCAGGCAAGTGGAGAGTATTCCATCACACTCCTGACTTGTGCCTTGTAGATGGTGGAAAGGCTTTGGGGATGGTGCCGGAGGACTGGAGGATTGCAAATGTTACACCCCTGTTCAAAAAAGGGAGGGATAAACCCGGCAATTGCAGGCAAGACAGCCGAACGTTGGTGGTGGGGAAACTTTTAGAGACAATAATGCAGGACAAAATTAATTGGCACATGGAAAAGTATGGGCTAATAAATGAAAGTCAGTACGGATTTGTTAAAGGAAAATCATGTTTGACTAACTTGAGTGAGCTCTTTGATGAAGTAACGGAAAGGTTGATGAGGATAATGTGGTTGATGTTGTTATATGGACTTTCAAAAGGCATTTGATAAAGTACCACATAATAGACTTGTTAGCAAAATTCAAGCCCAAGGAATTAAAGGAACAGTGGCAGCATGGATACAAAATTGGCTAAGGGACAGAAAGCAGACAGTAGTGGTGAACATTTTTTTTTCAGACTGGAGGGAAGCATACAGTGGTGTTCCCCAGGGGTCAGTATTAGGACCACTGCTCTTTTTGATGTATATTAATGACCTAGACTTGGGTATTGAGGGTATAATTTCAAAATTTGTAGATGACACAAAACTTGGAAATGCAGTAAACAATATGGAGTATAGTAACAGACTTCAGGAGGACATAGACAGACACATGGCAGATGAAATGGGCAGATACATGGCAGATTAAATTTAACGCAGAGGTGTGAAGTGATACATTTTGGTAGGAAGAATGAAGAGAGGCAGTATAAACTAAATGGTGCAAGAACAGAGAGACCTGGGGATGCACATACAAAAATCTTTGAAGGTGGCAGGACAAGTTGAGAAGGCTGTTTAAAAAGCAGATGGGATCCTGGGCTTTATTAATAGAGGCATAAAGTACAAAAGCAATGCTTTTATTCTGCTAAACTTTTATAAAACACTGGTTAGGCCTCAGCTGGAGTATTGTGTTCAATTCTGGGCACCACACTTTAGGAAGGATGTCAAGGCCTTAGAGTGGGTGCAGAAGAGATTTACTAGAATGGTAAGAGGGATAGTTATGTGTAGAAATTGGAGAAGCTTGGATTGTTCTCCTTAGTACAGAGAAGGTTAAGGGGAGATTTGATAGAGGTGTTCAAAATCATGACCGGTTTTGATAGAGTAAATAGGGAGAAACTGTTTCAAATGGCAGAACGGTCAGTAACCAGAGGACACAGATTTAAGGTGATTGGCAAAAAAGCCAGAGGGGACATGAAAAAACATTTTTTTATGCAGCGAGTTGTAATGATCTGGAATGCACTGCCTGAAAGGGTAGTGGAAGCAGATTCAATAGTAACTTTCAAAAGGGAATTAGATAAATACTTGAAGGGAAAAATTTACAGGGGTACGGGGAAAGAGCAGGGGAATGGGACTAATTAGATTGCTCTTTTGAAGAGCCGGCACAGGCACGATGGGCCGAATGGCTTCCTCCTGTGCTGCATCTATTATGATACTATGATATTATGAATTCTGGGCACCACTCTTTATGAAGGATGTCAACGCCTTAGATAGGGTGCAGAAAAGATTTACTAGAACGGTACCAGGGATGAGGGACTTGAGTTATGTGGAGAGACTGGAGAAGCTTGGGCTGTTCTCTTAGAACAGAGAAGGTTAAAGGGAGATTTGATGGAGGTGTTCAAAATCATGAACAGTTTTGATAGAGTAAATAGGGACAAACTGTTTCCAATGGCAGAAGGGTCGGTAACTAGAGGACGTAGATTTAAGGTGATCAGCAAAAGAGCCAGAGGCGACATGAGGAAACATTTTTTAAGCAGCGAGTTGTAATGATCTGGAATGAACTGCCTGAAAGGGTGATGGAAGCAGATTCAATAGTAACTTTCAAAAGGGAATTGGATAAATACTTGAAGGGAAACAATGTACAGGGCTATGGGGAATGGGACTAATTGGATAGTTCTTTCAAAGAGCCGGCATAGGCACGGTGAGAAATATGGCCACCTCCTGTGCTGTACCTACCATGATACTCTGATATTATAAACTGCAGCCTATCACCAGGTCACACACTTCATTGCCTGAAGCTCTGAAGGTTACTGTGGCCCTGAATTTCTATGCCTCAGGATCATTCCAGGTTGCAGCAGGTGACATTTGCAACATCAGGCAATTTGCAGTGCATTGCTGCATCAAGCAGGTGATGGTGCATTCCTCACAAGGCAAAATTAATTCATCACTTTGCCCTGGGAGGCAGCAAGCAGGAAGACAAAGCTCTGGGCTTCGTCAGGATAGCAAGCTACTTGCAGGACCTAATTGTCTGCAGCCAAATAGCCTTCTGTGCTCCATATGAAGAACTCAAAGTATACATCTACAAGAAGGGCTTGCAGTCACTCAAAGTTCAGATGGTATGTGAGGCAATGCAACATGCAGGTCTGTGACTAGTTTCTTGGCAGTTGTCATGATCTCTTTATCCTGTGCCAGTCGTCAATTCCCCCCTCTCTTCCACCCAGACCATTGAGTGTCAGGCTGGCTTCTTGAGGATAAGTGGTATCCTTTGAGCACATGACACCTGTCAGGAACCCACCACAGACACAGGGGAGTGCTACATCAGAACCATGCCTCTCCCAGACCTCTGAATGAGCAAACAATTGGTTTTGTTGTGTGGATAGGTCTTGGGGCTTCCTACAATACAGCCCTGTGACAGTCTTCAGATTCATTTTTGTTTGCTGCACGCTTCATAACTTTACCCTGCAAAGTAGGCAACCCTTAGAGCTATCTGGGGAGGAAGAAGTGCAGTCGCAGAAGCAGGAAGAACAGCAGGATGCCGAAAAAGAGCAAGTGCCACCATTCCTGCCAGTTGCCAGAGTTTTACAGCAGCAAACCCAGACCCAAAATAGCATCAGTCTAAGCTTCCATCTTGGCTGTCAGAGCTGACACCAAAGGCTCCATTACTGAGGACTCTGCTGCAGAGTGCATAGAGGTAACCACAAGCTCCATGGTTGACTGCATGAGCTTGTGGTTACCTTTATGCACACTGCAGCATGGGTGTTTCCATGCCTTTCGTGATGACCCCACACAAGTTAGAGGCAGACTCCTCCATGCTGTCCAACATTGTGCACTTGCTCGCTGGCAGGCAGTCCAGTGCACTGAGAAGTTGGTGGTGTACAGAGATCAGCCTTCTTCTATAGGCTGGGCCCTTGAAATCAACTTCTGTGCCCTCTGCAGTAGAGCTCTGAAGTGGGCTTTCCCTCTGACAAACTGGCTCCTGGGCCATGCTATCCCTCTGCCCTTTCTGCTGCCCACTTGTGCTCGGTGAATCCTCTAGAGTATACCCCTCTAACTGACACTTTAAGTACGCAGAGTGCCAGTTTCTGAGTTGGTGTCTGTAAGGGTAAGGTCAAGTGATGATATGTCTTCAGGAGGACTGTCCTCTTTATCTGCCGTAGCTGAGCCCATTGCTTGTGATTGACCTGGAAAGGGAAGAGAGAGAGAAGGGATAGCTGTTAATGGAAAGGGTTAGCAGAGACAGATAAATGGCAGCTCAAAGCAGCACCACTTTGTCAGGCAGAGTGTATGAGGGAGAAAGCTCAGTGAAGAGAAAAGGAGGGTCAGATGGCCAAGTACCCTGCAGAGCATATCCTCCAGCCTCACCAGTTGTGATGCTCCTGACACACCCTCTGCTCACAAGTTCCACTGCAGCCTCTTCCAGTGGGCTTGTTGGGATGGTGGCCCTCCTCCTGACCCTTGTCTGCTCCCTGCTTGTGTCCTGCAAGAGAAATGTGAGTGTTAGTGTGCGGCATGCTGAAAGGTTGTGAAGGTATCCATTTCAGGGTAGAATAGTGTGGATGGCACGTGAAAGAAGCCTTAGGTGTGGGGAAGTAAGGAAAGTAACCTTGCTGGACATTGCTGCAGGAGTTCCTCAGGGCAGTGTCCTAGGCCCAGCCATCTTCAGCTGCTTCATCAATGACCTTCCCTCCATCATAAGGTCAGAAATGGGGATGTCCGCTGATGATTGCACAGTGTTCAGTTCCATTCGCAACCCCTCAAATAATGAAGCAGTCTGAGCCCACATGCAGCAAGACCTAGACAACATCCAGGCTTGGGCTCAAAAGTGGCAAGTAACATTTGCGCCAGATAAGTACCAGGCAATGACCATCTCCAACAAGAGAGCGTCTAACCACCTCCCCTTGACATTCAACGGCATTACCATCGCCGAATCCCCCACCATCAACATCCTGGGGGTCACCATTGACCAGAAACTTAACTGGACCAGCCATATAAATACTGTGGCTACATGACCAGGTCAGAGGCTGGGTATTCTGCGGTGAGTGACTCACCTCATGTCTCCCCAAAGCCTTTCCACCATCTACAAGGCACAAGTCAGGAGTGTGATGGAATACTCTCCACTTGCCTGGATGAGTGCAGCTCCAACAAACTCAAGAAGCTTGACACCATCCAGGACAAAGCAGCACCCTATCCACCACCCTAAACATTCACTCCCTTCACCACCGGCGCACAGTGGCTGCAGTGTGTACCATCCACAGGATCTACTGCGGCAACTCGCCAAGGCTTCTTCGACAGCACCTCCCAAACCCGCGACTTCTACCACCTAGAAGGACAAGAGCAGCAGGCACATGAGAACAACACCACCTGCACGTTCCCCTCCAAGTCACACACCATCCCGACTTGGAAATATATCGCCGTTCCTTCATCGTCGCTGGGTCAAAATCCTGGAACTCCCTAACAGCAGTGTGGGAGAACCTTCACCACACGGACTGCAGCGGTTCAAGAAGGCGGCTTACCACCACCTTCTCAAGGGCAATTGGGGATGGGCAATAAATGCTGGCTTCGCCAGCGACGCCCACATCCCATGAACGAATAGAAAAAAAAATTACGAGGACAGTAGCCGGTGCACGGTGTGCAAGTAGAAGCTAAAGGATGTTCCAGTGATTCATGAACCTGGACAATAGTCAGTCAAAGAAAGTCACACATACACAGTAGGTTCATTAATCTAAGTGATTATTTAATGATTTAAACAATTCACGTAAGCATCAAGCAAATCAAGCAATATACACAACCTCATAAACCAAGGATTTCAGCATCAAGGCATTTAGAGTCATCAACTCTGTCATAACTCTTGAAGTTTCTTCTTTTGTTGTCAGATGTCCTTGCTCAAGGCAAAATTCGTTAGGCTCCACCAACTGCAGTAAAGAAGCTGCCACCATGTCCCATCTTTATATGATTTTGCCAATTGGGGTGTGAGTGAAAGTTAAGGGAAGTCCCATTTTGGCCACTCACCCACCATTGCTTTCATGATGGATGGTTGGCTGGACCACTCAAAACCATGTGAACCCAGGTACAGTAATTTCTAACTGTCTCCTCGTTGTTTTTCCAAGTCAGTTGTTTTGAGAACCAAAGTTGTTCGAAGCCTCTGGAAGCTTCTCAAAGCTTCTGCATATTGTTGCTGTTGTTCTTATCAGTTGTTGTTGAAAAACATAGCTCGTTGTTGATAACAGAAGCTTATCGAAGTTTCTGCACATTGCAGCCTTTACAGTTTTAAACTTACAGTGTTCAAATGTAATTTCCAAAGGGGCACAGTTAACCCTTTCCTTCAAATGTAATGTCCAAAGGTCCAAATGTAATTTTGAAATGGGCACAGTTAACCCTTTCCTTCAAATGTAATGCCCAAAGGTCCAAATATAATTTCCAAAAGGTTTTGAACTCACAGTGTTCAAGGGGTTTTAACCCCTGCCCTTCAATCCCTCCTCAAGTGAGTCTGATCTTCTGACATCAGTAGTGGGGAAAATGCTCTAGTCTATTGTAAAGGATGTGATAACAGAACACTTGGAAGGCATTAACGGGATTGGACAAAGTCAGCAGCATGGGTTTATGAAAGGGAAATCATGCTTAACAAATCCACTGGAGTTTTCTGAGGAGGTAACCAGTAGAATAGATAGGGCAGAACCAGTGGATGTGGTGTATTTGGATTTTCAGAAGGCTTTTGATAAGGTCCCACACAAGAGGTTAGTGTGCAAAATTAAAGCACATGGGATTGGGGGGAATATACTGGCATGGATTGAGAATTGGTTGACAGACAGGAAACAGAAAGTAGGAATAAACGGGTCTTTTTCCAGGTGGCAGGCAGTGACTAGTGGGATACCGCAGGGATCAGTGCTTGGGCCCCAGCTATTCACAATATATATAAATGTTTTGGATGAGGGAACGGAATGTAACATTTCCAAGTTTGCAGACGACACAAAGCTGGGGTGGAATGTGAGCTGTGAGGAGGATGCAAAGAGGCTCCAATGTGATTTAGACAAGTTGGGTGAGTGGGCAAGAACATGGCAGATGCAGCATAACGTGGATAAATGTGTGGTTATCCACTTTGGTTGTAAAAACAGAAAGACAGATTATTATCTGAATGGTGATAGATTGGGAAAAGGGGAGGTGCAACGAGACCTGGGTGTCCTTGTACACCAGTCGCTGAAAGCGAGCATTCAAGTGCAGCAAGCAGTTAAGAAGGCGAATGGTATGTTGGCGTTCATTGCAAGAGGATTTGAGTACAGGAACAGGGATGTCTTACTGCAGTTGTACAGGGCGTTGGTGAGACCACATCTGGAGTATTGTGTGCAGTTTTGGTCTCCTTATCTGAGGAAGGATGTCCTTGCCATGGAGGGAGTGCAACGAAGGTTTACCAGACTGATTGCTGGGATGGCAGGACTGACTTATGAGGAGAGATTGGGTCGACTGGGCCTATATTCACTAGAGTTTAGAAGAATGAGAGGTGAACTCATCGAAACATATAAAATTCTAACAGGACTAGACAGACTAGATGCAGGGTGGATGTTCCCGATGGCTGGAGAGTCCAGAACCAGGGGGCACAGTCTCAGGATATGGGGTATTCCATTTAGAACCGAGATGAGGGGAAATTTCTTCACTCTGAGGGTGGTGAACCTGTGGAATTCTCTACCACAGAAGGCAGTGGAGGCCAAGTCATTAGATGTATTCAAGAAGGAGATAGATATAATGTTAAAGGGATCAAGGGATATGGGGAAAAAGCGGGAACAGGGTACTGAGTTAGACGATCAGCCATGATCATTTTGAATGATGGAGCAGGCCCAATGGGCCGAATAGCCGACTCTTGCTCCTATTTTCTATGTTTCTATGTTTCTATTCACTTCATGCACCTTGAGCATTGTCCTTGGTTAAAGGTTTTTTTTATTCATTGGTCCTCGTTCCTGTTTAAGACAGGTTTGCCATGACATGTGCAAAAAAAAATTTCCTTGCCATGTTTTCGGATTAAATGTTACATTACACATAAGAAAATTATCATAACAAACACCAGTATACATTGCGTATGGATTAAAACCATACTAATTATTCTAATCCATTGGTGTTGCCCAATATTATATACAACTTCCCACCAATCATGATCTCCTAGCTTTTGTATCTTTTGTTCTGTAAGCGCAAAAGTTTGTTTCATTTTCACCAGGTGGTGAAGTGAGGCATGTGACCATGCTAGTATGGACTTAAGACTTCATGACAACGGAGGAATAGGGTGACCAAAGGGTACTACGGCTTGCAATGCCTCCTCCAAAGTGTGAGATTAATGTGAATCTCTGCCACATTACGTGGTTGCATTGGCATGACAGTATGTTCCCCAACTTGAGTAATCTCCGTGGGGGTAAGGAAGAGAGGGGAATAAGTGACAGGACAGATGGTGGTACCATGCCTGAATGTCACATCGCTGGTGGTCATACAGTACCGATCTCAGGTTTGATAGGCCACGTGGGTACCAACCCACCTCTTGATAATTCTCACCACGCTTTCAAGGTCCTCATCCCCCAAGGTGAGCCCACAGGTAGACATATTCCGCTGGAGTATGTCACATTGACAAATCCAGGTCCCAGACACCAGTCTACTACAAGACAAGTCCACCCTGTTCCATTCTCCTTTGTGTCCCTTTACCACATGTTTAGGAAAAATGGTGAGTTCTTAAAAGGTCTTTCCCTCAAGCGTACCCATTGACTGTACGCTAAATACCTCCCGAGGCTTGTCCCATATTTGAGGCAATGCTATCAACAATGGGAGAACCATTTTCCCTGGAGTGGTATCACATGGTTTTCGAACCAGATATATCGTTCCATATCTTCTAGCCTTACACAGGCTGTAGTCTACCATATACCGCTCCCGTAAATGTTTATCAGTAACCTATTTTGGGATTTTGTTATTCTTTATATCAATCCTTGTTATATCTGATTTAATACAAAGCTCCCATACATGTGATGGCTTTGAATACATTCTGGTCCTTATACTCCTGATTACTTATATTGATTATGTCATTTACTCCTGCCATTATTTGCTCCATGCTTTTCGTTAGTTCAGTTATTGGCACTGTATCCTGTTGGGTTTTGTATATCAGATCTCTATCCCTCTTATTCATGCCTTTTAAAATGCCCTTCAGTTGTTTCTGCATTGATTCGTTATGTTCCCACATTGATTCAATATCTAACCTATTCCAGGCTGAAGTCCTGCAGTAGCCCTGATACCTCCCCACTCTGCTACACCCCTCTTCTGTATTTTATGGCCTGGCTTGTGAGGTTGTGGGGGCCATGCTTGGTCTAAATCACGACTTACATTGCGTTGGTGGAAATCATGTACTATTTCTCGCAGCATTGCACTATATAATTTAGTGGGGCCGGATGGCATAGCCCTAATGGAAAGGTTATTTCTGATAGGGATATCAGTACTGGTACCAATTCATAACGGACATCATTATGAACACCTTGCTGAATCCACATAATGACTAATCCATTAGTTGGCCCCGGCTCTGTTAATGGGCATTCCCCTATAAGACTTTCCTCCTTGGGTTTTCTTTGGTTACCATTTCCAGAGTTCCCTTTTAAAAACTGTTTGGTCATGACGGGCAGTATCTGTTGGTAAAAATGCTCATATGTCTTGTTGCACAGACCATTGAGTAAATTTCATATCTTACATCATTATACAACCATTCACGAGTTTGAAAAGTCACCAGACTGTTCCCGGGTCCTGGGTTTAGGGTTGGGCAGGATGGCTCCCTAGCCTCAGTCCCAATGTGAGGAGTGCTGGCAGTTCGCCAATCATAACCAAATGAGGCATAAGCAATAATTTGCCCCGTGCCTATCGCTGTCATCATCAAGTGTGTGCATCGGCCACCACAACATAAGAAATAGGAACAGGAGTAGGCCAAACGACCCCTCAAGCCAACTCCGCCATTCAATAAGATCATGGCTGATCTTTGATCTCAACTTCACTTTTCCGCCTGATCCCCATATCCCTTGATTCCCTTAGAGTCCAAAAATCTATCGATTCCAGCCTTGAATATATTCAACGACTGATTATCCACAGCCCTCTGGGGTAGAGAATTCCAAAGATCTACAACCCTCTGAGTGAAGAAATTTCTCTTCATCTCAGTCCTAAATGTCCGACCTCTTATCTATTTTGTGCCCGTTTTCAGCGCAAGTTGAATTTCTCCCCTAATGTCTCTCTTCTTTCTTATGCCTTTCCTTGCCTCTCCTTTCTTCCACCCTGCATATCTAGAAACTAACAATGCAGTCATTCAGCCATCTATGTGTCAAGACAGTAACCAATAAATGGAACTAAAACTGCATTTTATATTTGCAAATCTTTTCGCTACAGCTATGGCAAATGAGTTGCAACATATTTAATTAGAGTACAGTATTTGTTTTTGCTCAAAAAAATAGAAATAGTTTCCCAAAACAGACCTTAAAGCAGTTCTAAAAAAAATCAGATTTTATTATTCCCTGATCCCTATTTTGCATTTAGTTTTATGATGTTTTTCTGTTTTATTTATGAAATACAATAATTTGAATATGAAGACAATTTATATGCAGATGTTTAAAACACCTGTTCAGAAAAGATGTATATGGTGAATTCAGGTTACTGCAGGCAGTTAGTTGCATTTCTAATTTTTCAGACTGAATTTATTCCAGCTGCATAAAGTAATGTATAATAACATGAATGCTATTCTAAGATGGTGAAACCCAGTGATCAGTGAAGTCTGTCACATACTGAATACAGAAAAAAATTATTTTGCATCAAAATCAGATATGGTTGTCTGACTGATGGACATTTTCCCCATGACCTCAGTCTATCTGCATGTGACCTGTACTGTCAAAAGGAGTAGGTTTTTTATTGATGCATTAATTTTATATTTTCCAGTTTTCTTCTCTATTAGAAAAGAATATGGTTTCAACTGCATGAATTTCTAATGCTAGGTCTCTAAGCATTGTCCAAATATCAGTACAAAATGTACTGTAGCATTCTAAACTGCTTTGTCGCTAGTAATGGAGGTATTGTACCTTGCCCGTCTTCAGTTAAGTAGTTTTAGGTGAAAATTGACAATGTTTAAAGCAATTTTCTTTTGGTTGAGGGGGTGCTGGGATTTGTTTTGATATATGCCTATTAAAACTGGGAAACTTCCATTGATCCTGAAAAACAGCAAATCCTACTCCAGCTATACACTATTTCTCTCCTTATCATCCAATTCTTTCCTCACAGTTCTTTATTGCTCGCACAAGCTGCTGTCTGTTCTATTATCAATGTTCCAAATATTCTTCCCAAAGTCACCATTTTCTTCCTAGTGCAGACTGTCCTAGAGCTTGTGTTGCTCACCACTACCCTCCCACACAAATAGTCATTATCAAAATTTAACAGCAGCTCCTGCAGATTTGGTGATAATTATTGAGACATCTGTATGTGCAGCAACTATGAAATGTTTATGTTCTATGCAAATGTATTTAAGCTGAAAATCATCATGAAATATACACTCATCTATCTTCAACCTCTAATCTTCATTGGTGCATGCGCCATACAGTACTGTATTGTGAATTGGGAAATAATGATCTTATAAAAATATCTTGTCAGTCTTAGATGTGCAAAGGTAGCCTTTTATTAATCTTGTTCAAAGCACTTAAATTATAAAAGTTAATACATCTGACAACTGAAATTCTACACTGATTATTAGTTACAATACAAAAAGGCTGAAAAAACTTATTGCACTTATTGTTTGTGCAGCATTAAATTTCTGTACACCAGTCTTCAGTGCTGTACGTCTCTGTGCAATGTTCATGCTTACTGATGTGTAGTACAGATTTTAAATGAGTTTAGATTTTCTTACACCTCATGTTTGTGCTTTAATTCAAAAGAAATTGACTTTTACAGTTTTAATTAAATGCTGTTGATATTTAACCAACTCAGACTAAGTAAATTGTTCATCTTGCAACAAGGATACAAATCAGGTTGAGTGAGTGGGCAAGAAGGTGGCAGATGGAGTACAATGTTGGGAAATGTGAAATTATCCACAGAAGGAAGACTAGAAAAGTAGAATATTTTTTAAAAGGTGAGAGACTAAGAAATGTTGATAATCAGAGGGATTTGGATGTCCTTGTCCACGAATCACAGAAATTTAACAATTGGGTACAGCAAGAAACTAGGAAGGCAAATGGTATGTTAGTCTTCATTGCGAGGAGGTCGGAGTATAAGAGTAAGGAGGTCATCCTGGAATTATATAGAGCTCTGGTGAGACCACATCTAGGGTACTGTGTACAGTTTTGGTCTCCTTACCTAAGGAAGGATATATTTACTTTAGAGGGGGTGTAACGAAGGTTTACTAGATTGATTCCTGGGATGACAGAGTTGTCCAATGAGGAGAGATTGAGTAGAATGGGTCTATATTCTCTGGAGTTTAGAAGAATGAGAGGTGATCTCATTGAAACGTATAAAATTCTGAGAGGGCTTAACAAGGTAGATGCTGAGAGGCTGTTTCCCCTGACTAGAGAGTCTAGAACTCGGGGTCATAGTCTCAGGATAAGGGGTTGGCCATTTAGGACCGAGATGAGGAAATATTTCTTCACTCATAGAGTTGTGAATCTTTGGAATTCTCTACCCCAGAGGGCTGTGGATGCTCAGTTTTTGAGTATATTCAAGACTGAATCGATAGATTTATGGACACTAAGGGAATCAAGGAATATGGTGATAGGGCAGGAAAGTGGAGTTGAGGGAGAAGATCAGCCATGATCTTATTGAATGGCGGAGTAGGCTCGAGGAGCCATATGGCCTACTCCTGCTCCTATTTATGTTCTTATGTTTTAAATCATCAAGTTCCATATTGACTAAACAAAAATTCCAAACCAAATTAGTGGAAGTGGCGTGCACAAAACAAAATCTTTGGAATTTTTCTGCACATAGTTACCTTACCACACAGTGATTCTAAACCTTGTATTTTGCATTGTTCCTATTGTGGAGTCTCCATTTTTAAATGGCTCACCTAATAACTTGATTACCCTACATTCCTAATTTGTCATAGTTGTATAGTGTGCAGTGGAACAATGAAGCGAGTTTGTGGAGCCGTAACTCCTCCAGAGACACACATGGACAATAGTTTTAAAAGAAAGAGACTGAAATGATAAGATAGTACATTGCATTTACGATTATCAACCATTTTGGTTATGCTGTAGGAAGTTAAAAAAAATCTTGGGATGAAATAGCTGACTGCACAAATAGGCACAGCAAGAAAAGTGAAAAAGTAATAGTCGTAGTTCAACATGACAGCTAATGCTTAAAATTGGATCATCAACCACAAGAAACAGCCCACAATCACTGGCCGGGAACAAAGCACAGTCAATTTCGCCCAGCTGGATGAATGCGTGGATGCCTTAATAGGGCAGTAGTTATTCAATGGAATCATTGCTTGCAAAGATACAGCCAGAGTGGTCTCTGAAGAACCGACTAGAACCTCCTCTTCTTTGCTCTTTTTGGTAGCACTTTCATAAAATAACGTAATCTGTTTAAAAGCAATGTGAACAGTTTTTTTCAATTATGCCTCACAATGTTAATTTGCAACTTGTCTTCTTTTGCTTGTGTAGGTGATAAGAATTACATCCTAAATATTCCTTTGTTGTTATTGTACAGAACATAAACACTCCTATTCCACTTGTTTTTCAGTACATGAGTGCATTCATTATTCAAAATCAGAAAAGTAACTGATCCACTTAGGCATATGGCACTCTGTGCATTTCCCTGCAGTATTAGCATTCTATGTCTATCTGATACAAAGGCAATGCTGAAACTACTCTTGAAGGTAGTAATACATAATCAACCAAATAGCACAGCACAACCAACGATAAATGTTTTGATTATACCTGATTTATTGTACTATAGGTAATGTTATTATTCAAATGATTATAGAAATGCAGGTTGTACTCATTGCTATCTCTTTGGCACTTATTAGAAATGGCGATGTCTTTCTGTTGAAATATTAGGCAGCTACACATAAAACTGATGTTGAATCCAGGTGCTTCCAAACAGAATACATTGCTGCAAAGATTTTATGGACAATCTTTTGAAAGGATAAAAAGACGTTGCATGACTGCACTAAACATTACGGCAAAGATATTCTCTGTGCACTTGGTGTAGTAAAACCCTTTGGGGGTGAATTTCTGAGGTGTTTTCCCACTTATCCACTATGACTTTGGCAGAATAGCCACAGAAACCACTCTCTGGGTAAAGAAGTTTCTCCTGAATTCCCTATTGGATTTATTGGTGACCATCTTATATTTATAACCCCTAGTTTTGGTCTCCCCCACAAATGGAAACTCTCGAGTGACTGGAGTCATACCTAGCACAAAGGAAGATGGTAGTGGTTGTTGGAGGCCAATCATCTCAGTCCCAGGACATTGCTGCAGGAGTTCCTCAGGGCAGTGTCCTAGGCCCAACCATCTTCAGCTGCTTCATCAATGACCTACCCTCCATCATAAGGTCAGAAATGGGGATGTTCGCTGATGATTGCACAATGTTCAGTTCCATTCGCAACCCCTCAGATAATGAAGCAGTCCGTGCCTGCATGCAGCAAGACCTGGACAACATCCAGGCTTGGGCTCAAAAGTGGCAAGTAACATTCGTGCCAGACAAGTGCCAGGCAATGACCATCTCCAACAAGAGAAAGTCCAACCACATCCCCTTGACATTCAACGGCATTACCATCGCCAAATCCCCCACCATCAACATCCTGGGGGTCACCATTGACCAGAAACTTAACTGGACCAGCCGCATAAATACTGTGGCTATAAGAGTAGGTCAGAGGCTGGGTATTCTGCGGTGAGTGACTCACCTCCTGACTCCCCAAAGCCTTTCCACCATCTACAAGGCACAAGTCAGGAGTGTGATGGAATACTCTCCACTTGCCTGGATGAGTGCAGCTCCAACAACACTCAAGAAGTTCGACACCACCCAGGACAAAGCAACCCGCTTGATTGGCACCCCATCCACCACCCTAAACATTCACTCCCTTCACCACTGGCGCACAGTGGCTGCAGTGTGTACCATCCACAGGATGCACTGCAGCAACTTGCCAAGGCTTCTTCAACAGCACCTCCCAAACCCGCAACCTCTACTACCTAGAAGTACAAGGGCAGCAGGCCCATGAGAACAACACCACCTGCACGTTCCCCTCCAAGTCACACACCATCCCGACTTGGAAATATATTGCTGTTCCTTCATCGTTGCTGGGTCAAAATCCTGGAACTCTCTCCCTAATAGCACTGTGGGAGAACCTTCACCACACAGACTGCAGCGGTTCAAGAAGGTAGCTCACCAACACCTTCTCAAGGGCGATTCGGGATGGGCAATAAATGTTGGCCTTGCCAACGATGCCCGCATCCCATGAATGAATAAAAAAAAACATTTTCTCTACATCTACCCTATCAAGCCCCTTCATAATTTTAAAGACCTCTACTAGGCCACTCCTCAGCCTTCTCTTTTCTAGAGAAAAGAGCCCCATCCTGTTCAGCCTTTCCTGATAATTATATCCTCTCAGTTCTGGTATCATCCTTGTGAATCTTTTTCACAACCTCTCCAGTGCCTCTGTATCCTTTTTATAATATGGAGACCAGAATTGTGCACAGTACTTTGTGTGGTCTAACCAAGGTTTGATACAAGTTTAACATAACTTCTCTGCTTTTCAATTCTATCCCTCGAGAAATCAACCCAGTGCTTGGTTTGCTTTTTATGGCCTTATTAACCTGCATCGTTAATTTTCGTGATTTGCGTATCTTCTCTCAGCTGTGCAACTAAGAAAGGATTCTGTGGTTTCAGACTGGGAAATCTTTTGCTTCCCACCCTTCTGTCATAAAACCTTTACCATGGGGTTCACAATGTGCATTCCGATATGTGTCCTTATAATGGAGATAGAACAGGAGCAGCAAGAAGAGGAAATGGTTGAGGCACATAGGATAAGGCCAGCTAGAGTCTATAGACCATGCCACTCCCTCGTTGATTTCTCAGAACGGGTTTGCAATAGTTCAGTAGGAGGCATAGAAGGCAATTTGTCTTCCACATACTGACTTCCAAACATCCTCTCAAACACATAAAATAAAGTTCAGGCTAACTTCAGAGCATTGGACTTAATATCGCAAAGTGGGTTTATATATTTACAACAAGTGTTTCTTATTATTACCATGCCTACCCCAGTGACTCTCTGTGCTGTTCTTAAACCTATCCTGGTGCTGCTCTAAGGTGATACTTGAGGGCCAAGTACATCAGTGGTTCTTGGCTACACCATGGTATCAGGTGCCTCTTGAGACCAAGGTGGTTCTCATCTCTGAATCCTGGGAGGACTCCAGCAGGCTGCATGACCACAGAAGGGTCGAGGGCAGCCTGGTCCTGTATCCGAACACCAAAACAGGCAGGCATCCGAGAGGCTGAGTAGAAAGTTCACATAGACTGTCACCAGGAGAGACGACACATCATGAAAGTGGATTCTAGGCACTCTACTTGTGATGGGTCCACATCAGCAGGAGGGTAGACCTAATGATATGTTTAGATTTTGCAGCCCC